>NC_092234.1:50908598-50921098 GCF_036320965.1 Panulirus ornatus | reverse complement strand
TAGCTCCCTTTCCACATCCAGGCTGCACAGACCTTTCCATGGTTTACCCCAGTTGCTTCACATTCCCTGGTTCAATCCATTGACGGCACGTCGACCCCGATATACCACATCGTTCCAGTTCTCTCTATTCCTTGCACGCCTTTCACCCTCCTTTATGTTCAGGCCCCACTTCTTCTTTCCTTCACCTCTGACACATACATCCTCTTTGTCAATCTTTCCTCACTGATTTTCTCCATGTGTCCAAACCATTTTAACACACCCTCTTCTGTTCTATCAGCCACACTCTTTTTATTTCCACACATCTCTCTTACCCTTTCATTACTTACTCGATCAAACCTTTCGCACCACTTATTGTCGTCAAGCATTTCATTTCCGACACATCCACCCTCCTCTGCACAACCCTATCTATATCCCATGCCTCGCAACCATATAACATTGTTGGAACCACTATTCCTTCATACATACCCATGTTTGCTCTCCAAGAATTACGTTCCTTCCTTCCACACATTCTTCATCGCTCCCAGAGCCTTCGCCCCTTCCCCTACCCTGTGACTCACTTCCTCTTTCATGGTTCCATTCGCTGCTAAGTCCACTCCCAGATATCTAAAACACTTCACTTCCTTCAGTTTTTCTCCATTCAAACTTACCTCCCAATTATCTTGACCCTCAACACTACTGTACCTAATAACCTTGCTCTTATTCATATTTACTCTCAACTTCCTTCTTTCACACACTTTACCAAACTCAGTCACGAACTTCTGCAGTTTCTCACCCGAATCAGCCACCAGCGCTGTATCATCAGCGAACAACAACTGACACTTCCCAAGCTGTCTCATCCACAACAGACTGCATACTTGCCCCTCTCTTCAAAACCCTTGCATTCACCTTCCTAAAAATCCCATCCATAAACAAATTAAACAACCATGGAGACATCACGTACCCCTGGCGCAAACCGACATTCACTGGGAACCAATCACTTTCCTCTCTTCCTACTCGTACACATGCCTTACATCCTTAGTAAAACCTTTTCACTGCTTCTAACAACTTGCCTCCCACACCATATATTCTTAATACCTTCCACAGAGCATCTCTATCAACTCTATCATATGCCTTCTCCAGATCCATAAATGCTACATACAAATACCTGATCCACACATCCTCTACCACTTCTGAAACCACACTGCTCTTCCCCAGTCTGATGCTCTGTACCCGCCCTTACCCTGAGCCAGGTACCTATTTTATCGACCAACTCCCTAAGGATGGATGAACAGCTGGGATGACTGTGATTGACTGCCGTCACCAGGATTCGAACTTACGCGTTCGAGACTGGGCTACCCGTGAGTACATCACAGCCACACGTCGTCTGTGTTCCGTGTCTGTGTGATGATTGTCTGTGTGAGCCACCTGGTGGTCGCGTCAGTCTTCCTTCTTTAGGATGAATATCATGGATGCCTCCCCTCTCCGAAGGGGGGAGGAGGGGGGAGGGGGTGACGACGAAGCCGAGACTGTTGTTAACCTGGTAATCACCTCGTTGGGTCCGGTCTCCTTCTCCTCGTCCTCCTCCTCCTATGGAACTTCTCTCATCTTTCGGGACGACTCCCCCCCCCCCCCACTCTCTCTCTCTCTCTCTCTCTCTCTGTCTGTCTGTCTCTCTCTCTCTCTCTCTCTCTCTCTCTCTCTCTCTCTCTCTCTCTCTCTCTCTCGTTCATTCTCGCACCTTCATCACCAGTCAGGACAGCTCCCACCTCCTGTAATCTTTTACCCTCTCCATCCCCCCCACAGCCAGTTCACTCCAGCCTCAGTATAATCTCCTTCATTTCTCATTTCCTTTTTTCCGCTCCGCCTTAATGTGTCTCACATGGAGAGTGCATGTCTGTCTCAGAGCCCGTGTGTAGGGCAGTGTAGGTCTGTCTCAGTTCCCGTGTGGAGGGGTAGTGTAGGTCTGTCTCAGTGCCCGTGTGGAGGGGTAGTGTAGGTCTGTCTCAGTTCCCGTGTGGAGGGGTAGTGTAGGTCTGTCTCAGTTCCCGTGTGGAGGGGCAGTGTAGGTCTGTCTCAGAGCCCGTGTGGAGGGTTAGTGTAGGTCTGTCTCAGAGCCCATGAGGAGGGCAGTGTAGGTCTGTCTCACAGCCCGTGTGGAGGGGTAGTGTAGGTCTGTCTCAGAGCCCATGAGGAGGGCAGTGTAGGTCTGTCTCAGAGCCCGTGTGGAGGGGTAGTGTAGGTCTGTCTCAGAACCCGTGTGGAGGGGTAGTGTAGGTCTGTCTCAGAGCCCGTGTGGAGGGCAGTGTAGGTCTGTCTCAGAGCCCGTGTGGAGGGCAGTGTAGGTCTGTCTCAGAGCCCGTGTGGAGGGGTAGTGTAGGTCTGTCTCAGAGCCCGTGTGGAGGGGTAGTGTAGGTCTGTCTCAGAGCCCGTGTGGAGGGGTAGTGTAGGTCTGTCTCAGAGCCCGTGTGGAGGGGTAGTGTAGGTCTGTCTCAGAGCCCGTGTGGAGGGGTAGTGTAGGTCTGTCTCAGAGCCCGTGTGGAGGGGTAGTGTAGGTCTGTCTCAGAGCCCGTGTGGAGGGGTAGTGTAGGTCTGTCTCAGAGCCCGTGTGGAGGGGTAGTGTAGGTCTGTCTCAGAGCCCGTGTGGAGGGCAGTGTAGGTCTGTCTCAGAGCCCGTGTGGAGGGCAGTGTAGGTCTGTCTCAGAGCCCGTGTGGAGGGGTAGTGTAGGTCTGTCTCAGAGCCCATGAGGAGGGCAGTGTAGGTCTGTCTCAGTTCCCGTGTGGAGGGGTAGTGTAGGTCTGTCTTAGAGCCCGTGTGGAGGGGTAGTGTAGGTCTGTCTCAGAGCCCATGAGGAGGGCAGTGTAGGTCTGTCTCAGTTCCCGTGTGGAGGGGTAGTGTAGGTCTGTCTCAGTTCCCGTGTGGAGGGGCAGTGTAGGTCTGTCTCAGAGCCCGTGTGGAGGGTTAGTGTTGGTCTGTCTCAGAGCCCATGAGGAGGGCAGTGTAGGTCTGTCTCAGAGCCCGTGTGGAGGTGTGGAGGGGTAGTGTAGGTCTGTCTCAGAGCCCATGAGGAGGGCAGTGTAGGTCTGTCTCAGAGCCCGTGTGGAGGGGTAGTGTAGGTCTGTCTCAGAGCCCGTGTGGAGGGGTAGTGTAGGTCTGTCTCAGAGCCCGTGTGGAGGGAAGTGTAGGTCTGTCTCAGAGCCCGTGTGGAGGGCAGTGTAGGTCTGTCTCAGAGCCCGTGTGGAGGGGTAGTGTAGGTCTGTCTCAGAGCCCGCGTGGAGGGGTAGTGTAGGTCTGTCTCAGAGCCCGTGTGGAGGGGTAGTGTAGGTCTGTCTCAGAGCCCGTGTGGAGGGCAGTGGAGGTCTGTCTCAGAGCCCGTGTGGAGGGCAGTGTAGGTCTGTCTCAGAGCCCGTGTGGAGGGGTAGTGTAGGTCTGTCTCAGTTCCCGTGTGGAGGGGTAGTGTAGGTCTGTCTCAGAGCCCGTGTGGAGGGGTAGTGTAGGTCTGTCTCAGAGCCCGTGTGGAGGGGTAGTGTAGGTCTGTCTCAGAGCCCGTGTGGAGGGGTAGTGTAGGTCTGTCTCAGAGCCCATGAGGAGGGCAGTGTAGGTCTGTCTCAGAGCCCGTGTGGAGGGGTAGTGTAGGTCTGTCTCAGAGCCCGTGTGGAGGGCAATGTAGGTCTGTCTCAGAGCCCTTGTGGAGGGGTAGTGTAGGTCTGTCTCAGAGCCCTTGTGGAGGGGTAGTGTAGGTCTGTCTCAGAGCCCGTGTGGAGGGGTAGTGTAGGTCTGTCTCAGAGCCCGTGTGGAGGGGTAGTGTAGGTCTGTCTCAGTTCCCGTGTGGAGGGGTAGTGTAGGTCTGTCTCAGAGCCCGTGTGGAGGGGTAGTGTAGGTCTGTCTTAGTTCCCGTGTGGAGGGGTAGTGTAGGTCTGTCTCAGAGCCCATGTGGAGGGCAGTGTAGGTCTGTCTTAGTTCCCGTGTGGAGGGGTAGTGTAGGTCTGTCTCAGAGCCCATGTGGAGGGCAGTGTAGGTCTGTCTGTATCCTCGTGATCAGACCTCCTTTGGAAAGACCTCCAGAGCGTGGAGGTCTGTGGGTCAGGTGTTGTGGACGGTCGTGTGATATACTTCCTCCCTCTTTACCAACCCCCTCCCTCTCCCCTCCCCTCCCTTCTCTCCACACCTCCCTCCCCTTCTCATAGTACTCTTTTCGCACCGTACCGTCATCTAGTGTACTACGTGTACGTACGTTCTGCAGACGCACTAGCGTATATTATGTACGCTTTGGGTCGGTGTTGGCCGTCCTGAGTCTGTGTAATGTAGAGAGTCAGGAGACACGGTCGGCCACGCATGTAGATGTGATACTCGTATCTCATCGCAAAGATGAGCGGAAGGACCTACTGGCTGCTCTCGATTCACAGTTTATATCTCTGTTCTTCGCTGCAGTCACCGTCGTAGCCCAGGCCTCTGACTCGACCCCGAAGGCTCGCGTAGTCGGGGGTCAGCCGTGTGGAGGAGGGTGGAGTAAAGATGCCCTTCGCTGACGGCGAGGTGAGGAGTCTGTCTCTGGAGGGTGGAGTGAGCTTTAGATTTACCGAGGGCATGGTGGAGATGCTCATGTCAAGGGTGAGGCGGGCGTGAACACCACTGCCCTCCCTCGCTCACGATGCTGTTCCCAGGTTTATGGAGGAGTTACTCTCTCTCTTCTTTGCTTTATCTCAACATCACGTCCTTCTTTATCATCTTTATCTCTCTGCCTCCCCGTCTTGTGTGTGTGTGTGTGTGTGTGTGTGTGTGTGTGTGTGTGTGTGTGTGTGTGTGTTCTGCGTCCCTCTTCAACCCCCACCCCATCAAGGGGTTCCAGAGGCAGATGGGGGTCGGGGTGAGGCTGTTGGCAGCGCAACCCTCCCCTCCTGCTGGCTGGTATTTCCGTGTCTCTGCTTACCTTTCCTTCCTCTGGTCTTCCTGTCTCCTTCCTCCAACCCTCCCCCCGTCCTGAGCTCCCTCCTCCTGCACTCCTTCCTCTTCCTTCAGTTAGTCCCACGCTTCCTTCTTCTTTCATTCTTTGGTCGTGCATTCACCCCATTATGACTCCAATAAGGCTAAGGGTTATATATACATACATATATATATATATATATATATATATATATATATATATATATATATATATATATATATATATATATATATATATATCGCCAGTTTATTACTGTTTGCTTGTAGTTATTTCTAAATACGTCCATTTATGAATAATTCCATCTCCATATACGTGCACCAGGTCGTCAGCAGTACAAGAATTGTCCAGTGTTTTGCACAGTTACCGGCGATTGCCACTCTGATGGCGGGTGTGTGGCGGGAGTTTGGCTAGGTGAGGGTTGGAGCCAGGTGAGGATGTGGCCAGGTGGGGATGGAGCCAGGTGAGGATGTGGCCAGGTGAGGGTGGAGCCAGGTGAGGATGTGGCCAGGTAGGGGTGGAGCCAGGCGATGGTGTGACAAGATGAGGGTCAGGCCAGGTGAGGGTCAGGCTAGGTGAGGGTCAGGCCAGGTAAGGGTCAGGCTAGGTGAGGGGCAGGTCAGGTGAGGGTGTGGCCAAGTGAAGTTGTGTCCAGGTGTGGGTGGAGCCAGGTGGGAGTGTGCTGAGGTGAGGTTTTGGACAGGTGTGATGTCCAGGTGTCTTGCGAGGGAGAAAAATGAATGAACATTTTCCTCCTCTCGTGTCCTCTTGGAATGGTTTCTGCTCCTCTCATCATGCGTCTTCCTTTGCCTCCCGCGTGAGGGTGTGAGGAGACGCACCCAGGTATCTACACCGGCTGTGGCGTCCGCTGGTGTAGGGCGTTACCCCTCACGTGGGTCGGGGTGGACCCGGCCTGGGTGTTGAGGTAGGTTTGGGTGTTCGGTAACATCACCTTCAAGTCCCGGGTAAGTGTGTGGTGGGCTCCTGAAGTGTTGATGATTGTGTGGCACAGTACACCTCACACTGTGTTGTGTTGTGTGTGTGTGTGTGTGTGTGTGTGTGTGTGTGTGTTTTACATCACGTGGGCATGGATGACAAGAGGTTCCAGCAGGCAGCTGGAGTATCCAGGAATATGGGGGAGCTGTTCTTCCTGCTGTTCTCTGACTGTACTGCGGCAGTGGTCAGGGTTATGGCTGCTGCAATGAGAGGTTTTAGGTCTGCGTCCCTCGCGGGTCATGGGTCTCCAGGCATGCATTTTACCCCAGGCGTGTCCCTCTTTTAACACAGGCGCTCTCGTACGGTCGCGCACCTGGAATGCTCTGTAACATTGGTTTTACTTCCAGTGGGTTCCAAGACTCATAGTGTCTTGGTCCTGGACCCCGTAAGTTGAGTCAGCTCTTCAGGGCGACCAACTAGTTCTCATGTGCTTCCAGTGTGTCACAAATCTGATGTTAACGCAATTCTGGAAGCCTTCTGGAGCGTTCGGTCTTCAGGGCGACCAATGGGCTTTCACGTACTTCCAGTGGGTTGCAAGATACATGGTAACGTGGTTCTGGAAGCCCTCTAGAGCGTCTACAGCTCAGGGACACCAACTAGCTTCCAGCGAGCCACAAAGTTCATGTTAGCGTGGTTCCAGAAGCACTCTGGATCGTCCTTCCTTCAGGGAGAACAACTGGTCCTCGTATGCTTCCAGCGAGCCACAGAGTTCATGTTAACGTGGTTTCCAGAACCACTCTGGATTGTCCTTCCTTCAGGGAGAACGACTGGTCCTCATATGCTTCCAGCGAGCCACAAAGTTCATGTTAACGTGGTTCCAGAACCACTCTGGATTGTCCTTCCATCAGGGAGAACAACTGGTCCTCGTATGCTTCCAGCGAGCCACAAAAGTCATGTTTACGTGGTTCCAGAACCACTCTGGATCGTTCTTCCTTCAGGGAGAACAACTGGTCCTCGTATGCTTCCAACGAGTCGCAAAAGTCATGTTTACGTGGTTCTGGAAGCACTCAGGAATGTCCGGTCTTTCAAGTTGACCAGTTGGCTGCCTACGTACCGTCGCGCTTGTGTCTTTGTCAACACCGAGGCTTTAGGGAGGAGGCATCGTTAGGGGGGGTGTCGACCAACACCCCCTTCGTCATCAGACTGGGTGTAGGGAAACTCATGGCATAGATGCATCTCTCCCACTTATCTGATGTTCTCAGAATGGTTGACCAGACGATGGCCTCTTGTCTCGCCGCGGTAACTAGCAGCCATTTCGAGAAAGATCTGGTCTCATCTCAGGAGAAATCTTTACTTCTTAAAAAGGAGTGTGGGGTCAAGGAGAGATTACTTGTACTTACGAAAAGGTGGTGGTGCTCCATAAAGAACCGTTATTACTTGGTAAGGAACCATCGTTACCTATTACGTAACAAGTGCGAGGAGCGCTTGTGCCGTACACGCCTCTTAAGTTTACGAATAAAACATTTGTACAGCATTATCTGCAAATAACGGTGTCTGTAGTGGTCCCCAGACAGCAGCAGGACGAGCCTGGAAACTCCACCATCCTGCTGAAATGGACTTCTCTTCCCTCCACTGATGTTGGATCACGAACACAAATTTTGAATCTCCTTAAACCCGGTATATTGGGTGGGTCAGCCGCCAGAGATGGTGTGTATAATCACCTTGGGTCGTCCCAGGTCGCCTCAGGTCACCATAGGTCGTCTCAGGTCACCTCAGGTCGTCTCAGGTCGCCTAGGGTCGTCTCAGATCACCACAGGTCTTCTTAGGTCACCTCAGGTCGTCCCAGTGCTTGTAGTGTATCTTCCTGGCTGTTGACGCTTGAATCGCCGCAGAAGGTTATGCGCGGATACAGTACCTTCATTGTACACACACACACACACACACACACAGACACAGACACAGACACACACACACACACACACACACACACACACACACACACACACACACACACACACACACACACACACACACCTTTCTCTACCTGTGTATCGCCTTCTCAAGTTATTTTACTGTTTCTGTGTTAGACTGTCCTTGATTTCTTCTCCATGATTGTCATCTCTATTTTCCTCTATTTACATCCACAAAGTCGATGACTGCAATAACCATGAGTATCGCTTGACCTCCTGAGCACGATGGAACTACCCTGTGGAATGATAGCCTGGCCTTTGACCTGACCCTAAGGAGGTAGGTCAAACGCTAGGCCACCATAACCCCAAGAATCGAACCGTCGAACGCGTGGGGGTAAATAGATCAGTTCTCCTCCCACGGCCCTAGTGAGTCGGCGTCCCGAACGTCTTCATTCCGCCATGTTGTACCTTGGTCTTTGATCGCCATACCTTTCCAGTGGGCGAAGGTCGCCTGGAGCTGGTCGTTCACCTGATGCCTTCAAAGCACTTCAGCCTCTCTCTCTCATCCAGTCTTTCCCTTAGGTTCATTTCGAGGCCCCCCATCCTCCTCCCAGCTGCTGGTCGTGTTTCATCCTAACCTCTCCTTCCTCTTGCTTCCTCATCGACACCTTGCGATCAAGTGTACCGGGGTTTTGAACAGAGAGGACGAGATGAGATATCGGTAAAGCCGTGATTGGGTATCGGTAGATATCGGTACCTTCAGAGCGTTGGTAACGGGTCGTCTTTTACGTGGTTCTGGGCGGCCTACATCGTCCATGCATCGTACATTGTGATGCAATCAAGATTTAGAAGCCTCTTACCACGACTCCACGTCCATGGCCCGACCATCAGAGTCCAGGCTGACGTAGTAACTCCCAAAGGTCGTGCCACCGTTCCTGCTCAAGGGTCGTGCCGCCGTTCCTGCTCAAGGGTCGTGCCACCGTTCCTGCTCAAGGGTCGTGCCGCCGTTCCTGCTCAAGGGTCGTGCCACCGTTCCTGCTCAAGGGTCGAACCTCCGTTCCTGCTCAAGGGTCGTGCCACCGTTCCTGCTCAAGGGTCGTGCCGCCGTTCCTGCTCAAGGGTCGTGCCGCCGTTCCTGCTCAAGGGTCGTGCCGCCGTTCCTGCTCAAGGGTCGTGCCACCGTTTCTGCTCAAGGGTCGTGCCGCCGTTCCTGCTCAAGGGTCGTGCCGCCGTTCCTGCTCAAGGGACGTGCCACCGTTCCTGCTCAAGGGTCGTGCCACCGTTCCTGCTCAAGGGACGTGCCACCGTTCCTGCTCAAGGGTCGTGCCACCGTTCCTGCTCAAGGGTCGTGCCACCGTTCCTGCTCAAGGGTCGTGCCGCCGTTCCTGCTCAAGGGTCGTGCCGCCGTTCCTGCTCAAGGGTCGTGCCTCCGTTCCTGCTCAAGGGTCGTGCCGCCGTTCCTGCTCAAGGGTCGTGCCACCGTTTCTGCTCAAGGGTCGTGCCGCCGTTCCTGCTCAAGGGTCGTGCCGCCGTTCCTGCTCAAGGGTCGTGCCACCGTTTCTGCTCAAGGGTCGTGCCGCCGTTCCTGCTCAAGGGTCGTACCACCGTTCCTGCTCAAGGGTCGTACCACCGTTCCTGCTCAAGGGTCGTCCCCTCGCGTACCACAGTGTTCAAGGAGGGTCGTCCCGTCGAGGTCGAGAGATCACACTTCTGCCAGAGAGAGAGAGAGAGAGAGAGAGAGAGAGAGAGAGAGAGAGAGAGAGAGAGAGAGAGAGAGAGAGAGAGAGACTTTAGGAAGACATTTCAAGCAATTGTTTTCGTTCCAGCTGCCGTTTCAGGTCATTTGCTGGTCTCGATCTGTTTGCCGGCCTGACGGTCCCACAACATGACCCTCCCCGCCCCGCCCCGCCCCGCCCTAGCCCCGACCCACCCACACACACACACCGGGTACAGCCCTCGGCTCCTGGTGACGTTTAGCAGGGCAACTCGTCCGTCGATGTCATGGGGTGGTGAGGAGCCCTGGTCTCGTCTTCGGCTGTTATGGCGTGGCGCGTACCTTGTTGACTTTGAACGTCCAGATGTGTTTTCTAAGATGGTCGTTGGATTATGCGACTCAATTTAGGACGGGGGGGACGGAAAGACTGGCGAAATGGCATCGTTTGCGGTGTGTGTGTGTGTGTGTGTGTGTGTGTGTGTGTGCGCGGGCGAGGGCGTCCATCTCCTGACGTGTCTGCCTCCGGCTTCACATCACCGCTGCTTCCCTCTGGGAACACCATCATCTTTGGGAGGCACAAGAAGCCCGCGCGCGCCGCCCCGCCCTCCCCCCCGGCACATATCGTGGACGCCCCCGTCGTTAGCGGCACTTCAGACCAGCGCATTGCCTACCGCCCCGTGGCTGAAGGGTGATATGGGGGGTAGGGTTTGGGGTAGTTGTGCCTCGCCTCCTCCCCCGTCGGGGGAACACGTCTGTTGTGGGTGATGATAGGCTGTTCCTCCTGCCTGGGTGAGAGAGAGAGAGAGAGAGAGAGAGAGAGAGAGAGAGAGAGAGAGAGAGAGAGAGAGAGAGAGAGAGAGAGAGAGAGAGGTGGAGAGAGAGAGAGGGTCGAGTGTATCGGGAAGGAGAAGCACGTGCTGAAGGAAGGAGACGTGAGGGAGGAAGGGTAGTGTGGGGAGGAGAGCGAGACTGATGGAGAAGGATTGGCAAAGGAGGGAGGGAGGGAGGGATGGAGGAAGGGAAGGATGGAGAAACCAGGGAGGGAGGGTGGTCGGGTGGGGAGGAAGGTGTAGAAGACTGGGGGAGATTAAAAGAGTAAAGTGTAGTGAGTGGAGAGGATAAAGACACACACACACACACACACACACACACACACCAGGATCATGGGATTACCGTGTGTGTGTGTGTGTGTGAGAGAGAGAGAGAGAGAGAGAGAGAGAGAGAGAGAGAGAGAGAGAGAGAGAGATGAAATGATATTTTCGTCGTAACTCTTTCTCTCTACCCCTCCCCCCGCCTCTTCCTCTGGGTCAGAATATATGAAATACCGAAAATTGAACTGAGAAGTATGAGATATACGGGGGGCGGGGGGCAGGCAGGAGAGGTGACATGAGGATATGTATATAAAGTGGAGAGTGAGAGTTGTGGGCGTGTATGTGTGTGTGTGTGTGTGTGTATGTGAAGAGTTCATCTTCGATATATATATATATATATATATATATATATATATATATATATATATATATATATATATATATATATATATATCCCGTCCAGTAACTTTTTGCCGCCGACCAATCACCGTTGGTGTCGGCCCGCCAGCTGGGTGTTGTCTTGACCAATCAGCGAGGGCGAGCCCAGAGCTGGTGGTTGGCTGGTTCATATCATCGTCCGCAGCTCAGCGGCTCGTGTGAGATAACGGGTCGTCGAGGAGGTAAGTGAGGTCTGCTGGCCGGCCATTCATCGTCGCCGTAGCGTTCCTCTTTGGGGCTTACCTGACCAATTAGAATCCTTGTTACATGTGTGGTGGTGATGAGACGTGGGAACTTGCTGGAGAATCTGGCCAATCAGCGTGGGTGTAGGGGAACTTGCTGGAGAATCTGATCCAATCAGCGCGGGTGTAATGGAACTTGCTGTAGAATCTGGCGAATCAGCGTGGGTGATGGAGAACTTGCTGGAGAATTTGACCAATCAGCGTGGGTGTAGGAGAATTTGCTGGAGAATTTGACCCAATCAGCGTGGGTGAAGGGAAATTTGCTGGAGCCTCTGAGCCAATTAACATGGGTGTGAGGGGGGGGAAAGAAAGGCCATGAGGGTGGAATTTGACAGCCACTGAAGTGTTGACTCACACTGCACAGCCCGACACTGGGCCCCTTCCCCCGATACCCCGGGCGGGGCGGAGCGGAGCGGGGCGGGGCGGGGCGGGGCGGGGGAAGGTTGTAGTAACACACCTCCTCCCTGATCGGTGGCTCCTGCCTCCCCACCACCACCACCACCGAGAGAGAGAGAGAGAGAGAGAGAGAGAGAGAGAGAGAGAGAGGAGGGGGGGTAGTGTAATGGCCACGGCAGTACGTTCCCGGAACTGGCCTGACTGGCGTGGTTGTGCGACACTTACCCCTCCCTCCCTCAACCCGCCCTCAACCACCCCGCCCGTGTGTCTGTGTGTAATGACGGTGACACGTCACGTGGCCCTGATGCTGTGTGATGATTACCTTGACGTGTGAGGAGGTCCACACGCGTCATCGTCGCGCCGACGGCGGGTCCAGACACGTATCGTACCGACGGCGGGTCCAGACACGCATCGTCGCGCCGACGGCGGGTCCAGATACGCATCGTCGTAGCGACGGCGGGTCCAGACACGCATCATCGTCGCGCCGACGGCGGGTCCAGACACGTATCGTACCGACGGCGGGTCCATACACACATCGTTGTACCGACGGCGGGTCCAGACACACATATCGTTGTACCGACGGCGGGTCCAGACACGCATCGTACCGACGGCGGGTCCATCATATTGGCGATAAAGGGAGATTATAGACGTACGTACTGGAAATCAATCTATTGGCAAGTGTGGAACGCCTCATTTTGCTTTCCTCCCCTTCCCCCCCTTGCCAGAGCCTGCCTGGGAGGGGGAGGGGAAGGGATTGGGCTGGGGATTAGCAGAGAGCCGGATGGCGATCTGTGTGTGGGTGAGGGGAGGAGCGGGTGGGGATTGGACACGGCACTCTTCACGGCGGGCACGCA
>NC_092234.1:50881098-50898598 GCF_036320965.1 Panulirus ornatus | reverse complement strand
CACAACGTAATTTTCACAGAATGATATTTGAAGGCCAAGAATTACGCTTCATCTTTGAAAGAAACATTTTGAATCTTAACGAGATGTCTGAACAGATCAGATTTTTGAAGAAAAACAAATTATGATCCAAATTATATTTTTTTTCTTTTTTGAGTCGGGATCTGAACACAACGGAGTGAAAGACGTGTTTTGAACTAGAGTATCGAAAGAAAAATTTTTGTGTTATAAAGTTTCGTGGGTTGGAGAGGTCGTTAATGAATATGAAATATATGAAACATATGGGTATCGCAGAGGTTGATACGAGAGAAAAGTCATTTAGGTGCACAACAGCACATGTGGATCCCCACAGTCTCAATCAATGTGAAAAGGTCAAAATCTTCTGCGATTTTGAATCAAAAAGGAAAGTGTGGACATGAACGTTGGCCAACATGGTCATCAGACCAAGATTGTTTTTTGTTTTTCAAATTTCAGATATGAAAAGAACTGAGGGAATATTTACCTTAATCACACACACACACACACACACACACACACACACACACACACACACACACACACACACACACACACACATATATATATATATATATATATATATATATATATATATATATATATATATATATACACATATATTTTTTTTTTAAACTATTCGCCATTTCCCGCGTTAGCAAGGTAGCGTTAAGAACAGAGGACTGGGCCTCTGATGGAATATCCTCACCTGGCCTCGTTCTCTGTTCCTTCTTTTGGAAAATTAAAAAAAATCGAGAGGGAAGGATTTCCAGCCCCCCGCTCCCTTCCCTTTTATATATATATATATATATATATATATATATATATATATATATATATATATATATATATATATATATGGTTAATTTGTTTATGGATGGGGTTGTTAGGGAGGTGAATGCAAGAGTTTTGGAAAGAGGGGCAAGGATGAAGTCTGTTGGGGATGAGAGAACTTGGGAAGTGAGTCAGTTGTTGTTCGCTGATGATACAGCGCTGGTGGCTGATTCATGTGAGAAACTGCAGAAGCTGGTGATTGAGTTTGGTAAAGTGTGTGAAAGAAGAAAGTTAAGAGTAAATGTGAATAAGAGCAAGGTTATTAGGTACAGTAGGGTTGAGGGTCAAGTCAATTGGGAGGTGAGTGTGAATGGAGAAAAACTGGAGGAAGTGAAGTGTTTTAGGTATCTGGGAGTGGATCTGGCAGCGGATGGAAACATGGAAGCGGAAGTGGATCATAGGGTGGGGGAGGGGGCGAAAATTCTGGGAGCCTTGAAGAATGTGTGGAAGTCGAGAACATTATCTCGGAAAGCAAAAAATGGGCATGTTTGAAGGAATAGTGGTTCCAACAATGTTGTATGGTTGCGAGGCGTGGACTATGGATAGAGTTGTGCGCAGGAGGATGGATGTGCTGGAAATGAGATGTTTGAGGACAATGTGTGGTGTGAGGTGGTTTGATCGAGTAAGTAACGTAAGGGTAAGAGAGATGTGTGGAAATAAAAAGAGCGTGGTTGAGAGAGCAGAAGAGGGTGTTTTGAAATGGTTTGGTCACATGGAGAGAATGAGTGAGGAAAGATTGACCAAGAGGATATATGTGTCGGAGGTGGAGGGAACGAGGAGAAGAGGGAGACCAAATTGGAGGTGGAAAGATGGAGTGAAAAAGATTTTGTGTGATCGGGGCCTGAACATGCAGGAGGGTGAAAGGAGGGCAAGGAATAGAGTGAATTGGAGCGATGTGGTATACCGGGGTTGACGTGCTGTCAATGGATTGAATCAAGGCATGTGAAGCGTCTGGGGTGAACCATGGAAAGCTGTGTAGGTATGTATATTTGCGTGTGTGGACGTATGTATATACATGTGTATGGGGGGGGGGGTTGGGCCATTTCTTTCGTCTGTTTCCTTGCGCTACCTCGCAAACGCGGGAGACAGCGACAAAGTAGAATAAAAAAATAAAAAAAGAAATGAAAGAATATTTACCTTCAATATTAGTGTATTCCCTAATACTCCGGAGAGAAATTTTTTTTTTTTTATATTTAATTAAATCATCGCTCGACTAAATAACTTGATTTTTGGCCCAAAACATCATTATTGAGACGCCCGTTTACGAACGATTCTGAAAAATAACCGTAACTACGTCTTATTTCAGAATTACTCGTTTCTGAAACAACTTGCAGCCGCTTCAGACATTAGTGAAAGCTGTTAACTATGCCAGACATTCATTTCAGAATCGATGGATTCATTACCCAACAACCCACATCCGCGCCTCAGAGGTCTGTCTATATTGACACGGAAGATATGGTCTGATGGTTGGGAAAAATGGCACGAAAAGTGCAGATATTGGAGTCCAGGCTGTTTTCCCGGGCCATAAGGCTTCGTGTGTTCCATCGGTGGAATACACCGTGATGGGAAAGGGTTACGATCCTTCATTATTGGATAAATTTATTATTAGTTTCTTTTTTTTTTTTTTGATGGTGTTGGTGTGTTTACGTCAGGAGTGAGAGGATTGGGACGAGGAGGGAGTTTTACCTGGATCTGGCCGGTGTGGAAACCCTGGGGTGGTTGTAGAATCAGCGCCCCCTTCTCTCTCTCTCTCTCTCTCTCTCTCTCTCTCTCTCTCTCTCTCTCTCTCTCTCTCTCTCTCTCTCTCTCTCTCTCTCTCTCCGTCCCTCTCCCGCCCTCTAACTCTCCCATTACCCTCTTTCCTTCTCTTCCCCATCACCTCTCTTCACAGTGCCGCCCCCTGTCAACCAACCAACCCCTCCCACCCCTTTCCCTCACCACCATCACCACCCTCACCCTCACCACCGCTCCGTCTCCAAGACCCACCATCCCCACACCCACACTCACACCCCCACACCCCACTACTGTAGGGGAAAGTGCCTCACTCAACGATCCAAACATCTTTTCTTTTTTTTTTCCATATAGAAAAAACAGATTAACAGATTGATAGACAGATGAACGAAGAGGGAGATGGGTAGACAGACATCTAGACAGACAGATGGCCACGTAGACAGACAGACAGGCAGGCAGGCAGGCAGACAGAGAAACAGACAGGCACAGTGATAGATAGATGGAGACACAGGCATGGAGACAGATACGTAGATAGATAGATAAGACAGATAGACAGATAGGAATACAGGGGAGAGAGAGAGAGAGAGAGAGAGAGAGAGAGAGAGAGAGAGAGAGAGAGAGAGAGAGAGAGAGAGAGAGGGCGTTGAAGGCCCTTTAATGGAGTTTTGGGTCACAACGTCGGCGAAGTTTGATTAAAAGATGAGAAGCTAATTTGATGGCGAAGTTGATGGCGAAGTTGAGGATGTGTTTGGCCTTAGTTATGGTGGGGGGGGTGGGGGGGGGAGCACCTGCAGGGCCCTGATGAGGAGGGAGGCGGTTACAGAGAGCGGGTAAAATAAATACTCCCGAGGCAGTTTAGATTGGGTGGTTGAGATTTCGAGGCAGTTTAGATGGGGTGGTTCTGATTTCGAGGCAGTTTAGATGGGGTGGTTCTGAGTTCGAAGCAGTTTAGATGGGGTGATTTAGATTTCGAGGCAGTTTAGATGGGGTGGTTCTGATTTCGAGGCAGTTTAGATGGGGTGGTTCAGATTTCGAGGCAATTTAGATGGGGTGGTTCAGATTTCGAGGCAGTTTAGATGGGGTGGTTTAGATTTCGAGGCAGTTCAAGACTGGAAACCATATCCCGACACGACTAGAGGCAGTTTAAGGATTTGAGGAACGCCTGGAAGCTCTTAAGGCTGTTTAGATAAGATTACGAGGCGGTTTAACTAAGATGACAAAACCTAGATTCACTGGAAGGCAGTTTAAGGCTGTAAAGATCACGTATAAGAGAGTTTTAAGATGGTGTATGACCCCCATGGGCAGTTTAAGATATCAGGAAAACATCGTAAGGCAGTTTAAGATTGTAAGTAATTATTTGGGCCTGTTTGAAGAAAGTCTAATTAGCGTTCACAAACCGTGTAATTGAGTGATAAGCAGTTTTTCTTTTTTTTGAGATACTGAAGATGTTTTTGACACTGCTGAAGATGAAGGCTAAAGTGTCTGAAGCTCTACAGTTTAAGGTAGGGAGTAACACGTGCGTGATGGTCTGGCCTTTGACCGCGAGCCGTAAGAGTTCGGTCAGAGGCCAGCCCCTCATGTGCATGTTTCTCGTTCCCTTAAAAGCAGGTCAAAGGTTAGGCTATCATACCCGTAGGGTATTGTAGTCGTGCTCGATGGTCGTACGGTGCTCTCAAGGGTCGTACTGTCGTGCTCGATGGTCGTACTGTTCTCTCAAGGGTCGCACTGTGCTCTCAAGGGTCGTACTGTCGTGCTCAATGGTCGTATTGTGCTCTCAAGGGTCGTACTGTCGTGCTCGATGGTCTTATTGTGCTCTTACGGGTCGTACTGTCGCGCTCGAGGGTCGTAGTTCGAACAGTCCTCTCAAGGGTCGTACTGTCGTGCTCGAGGGTCGCACGATGCTCTCAAAGGTCGTACTGTCGTGCTAGATGGTCGTACGGTGCTCTCAAGGGTCGTACTGTCGTGCTCGAGGATCGTACGGTGCTCTCAAGGGTCGTACTCTCGTGCTCGAGGGTCGTACGGTGTTCTCAGGGGTCGTACTGTCGTGCGCAGTGGTCGTGCCCGCGTGTTCATGGGCCGCACCTGGGTGCTTGATGGTCGTAATGTCGATGCTGGTGGGTCAGTCGTACCGGCGTGCAGGAGGATCAGTCGTACCGGCATGTAGGGGGTGGGTCGTACCGGCATGTAGGGGGTGTGGGTCGTACCGGCGTGCAGGAATTGACAGACAGATACACAAATAGATAGACGATAGACCCACAGGTACGTATCTACACACACTCCAACAGACAGACAGACAGACAGATACAGAGACGGACGGACAGACGCACTGTCAGACAGACAGACACACACACACACAATAATCCCGGACTCTCAGCACTTCCATTTACTTACACATTCATTCAGCGCCGCAGATAGACTGGAAAATAAAGAGATAGAAAAAAAAAAAATAATTCGCTGAGCCTCAGAACTCTGCGCCCGGGGGAACAGATAAGATTTTTTCCCCCCCTTCTTAACATGGAGGAAATACAGCGAGAGTAAATCCCATTTCCAATGTAAAAAATCCGAGTGAAATGGGTGAAAAATTATGTCTTCATTGTGCTTCAAAGGAGGATGTTAACTGCGGTTATATATATATATATATATATATATATATATATATATATATATATATATATATATATATATATGTATATATATCCCTTGGGATAGGGGATTAAGAATACTTCCCACGTATTCCCTGCGTGTCGTAGAAGGCGACTAAAAGGGGTGGGAGCGGGGGGCTGGAAATTCTCCCCTCTCGTTTTTTTTTTTAATTTTTCCAAAAGGAGGAACAGAGGGGGGGGGGGGGGGCCAGGTGAGGATATCCCACAAAGGCCCAGTCCTCTGTTCTTAACGCTACCTCGCTAACGCGGGAAATGGCGAATTGTTTAAAAGAAAAGAAAGAATATATATATATATATAATATATATATATATATATATATATATATATATATATATATATATATATATTATATCCCGTACTTGATCGTTGTTTCCCGCCCTAGCGAGATAGCGACAGGAACAGACGAAGGAAGGCCACATTCGCTCACATCCATTCTCTAGCTGTCATGTGTAATGCACCGAAACCACAGCGCCCTATCCACATCCAGACCCCACAGACCTTTCCATGGTTTGCCCCGGACGCTTCACATGCCCTGCTTCAGTCCAGTGACCGCACGTCGGCCCCAGTATACCACATCGTTCCAATTCACTCTATCCCCAGTCTGTCGCAGCTCCGATGGTGTGACAGAGATGATAAACGGGAGACCCTCATTTTTCCAGTGTTCTGTTGGGATTCTGTCTTCGTTAGTCCTTGTTTTGTTGAACTTTAACTTGGTTAAACTTCTGGTCGAAACTGTGTTCCCATTAATCTCGCCAGGTCGAAATTGTGTTCCCATTAATCTTTACAGTGTTAAACATGTATTTTCATTAATCACTGTCTCAGTGACCTTTTAAACTCGTTAATCATTGGTATATCAAGCTTTTAGCTTCGTTAAACCACAGCTCGTTGGTTTTCTTCCCTTTATCGTTAGTTTTCGACCGCGTTGATTATTGGAGCGTTGAACTTCCAGTATGGTTCGTCATCGTCTCGTTGAACTTTTTTAGGTCTTCGGTTGTCACTATGTTTAACGTATAGGTATTCTTTCTAAGTCTTCGTTAATCTCGCCGTAAGTATTACTCTCTCTCTCTCTCTCTCTCTCTCTCTCTCTCTCTCTCTCTCTCTCTCTCTCTCTCTCTCTCTCTCTCTCTCTCTCTCTCTCTCTCTCTCTCTCGTGCCCTAGATGCGTCAGTAAGGAGGTTGTGACATAGCTTCAGGCGACATATATATAGATATATTCTGGAGGGTCGTGGCTCCGCAGGGAGTATGAGGGCGTCCCACGAGGCGGGGGCCCTGGCTAGACCTGGGGGTAGCTGGGTTGGCCGCCCAGGCGTGGATGGCGTTGTCTTTTTGGAGGGCGTGGTGTGGAGGGCGGTGGCACGGTGGTATGGGAGGGAGGCGTTCAAGAGGGGAGGAGATGTCCTGCTCCATGAAGCTGTGACGACTTTGGGTTTCTCGTGGTACCTGGCACCCTAGACCAGGCCTCTCTGGCCCTAGTATAGCGCCTGGCACCCTAGTCTTGCCCACCCTGGCCCTAGTATGCCACCTGGCACACGCAGTCATGACCACCCTGGCCCTAGTATGCCACCTGGCACACGCAGTCATGACCACCCTGGCCCTAGTATGCCACCTGGCACACCAGTCATGCCCACCCTGGCCCTAGTATGCCACCTGGCACACCAGTCATGACCACCCTGGCCCTAGTATGCCACCTGGCACACCAGTCATGCCCACCCTGGCCCTAGTATGCCACCTGGCACACCAGTCATGACCACCCTGGCCCTAGTATGCCACCTGGCACACCAGTCATGACCACCCTGGCCCTAGTATGCCACCTGGCACACGCAGTCGTGGCGCCACACCATCACCTGACCTGATGGATTCTGTGCCTCCCACAGCCACGTGTTATTTCCCCCGGGGGGCTGGATATAATCGTGGGACCATTGGTTCGGGTGTACTATTGATCCGTCAGGATGGCCGGCCCATTAACGACGGGATACGCTCGCTCCAGATCGAGTGATATATACATTCCCCTCCACCCCACCGTCCTCTCTCTCTCTCTCTCTCTCTCTCTCTCTCTCTCTCTCTCTCTCTCTCTCTCTCTCTCTCTCTCTCTCTCTCTCTCCCTCCTCGTTACCTGTGAGGGGAGAACACCGCCGTGGTGAGGTGGGCAGGGTGGGTGACGGGCGCGATGCTGAGTGGTGCGGGGGTGTCCGAGTGTACAAATGGGGGTTGGGTAGGGTCGTAGCGTGGGACTTACGACAAGTTCCTTACGTCCTTGGGAAGGTATGGTGTGTCGTAAGGAGGTCTAGTGTTGTTGACTCGCTGTCTGGGAGGAGTGGTTGAAGTCACGCGCACCTCCCTCTGTCCCCCCTTTACCCTCATGCCTCCTCATACCGCAGCATCACACGGACCTCTCCTCCCCCTCCTCATGCATCCTCATACCGAAGCATCACACGCACCTCTCCCCCCCTTACCCTCATGCCTCCTCATACCGCAGCATCACACGCACCTCCCTCACCCCCCTTACCCTCATGCCTCCTCATACCGAAGCATCACACGCACCTCTTCCCCTCCTCATACCTCCTCATCTCTCTCTCATGGTAGTGTGAACGACGCCCAGTTGTTGGTGAGGCTTAACCAGTCGTTCCTCGTGTGCAGCTGGGACCTGTATACATATACCCCCCATCCCGAGCACGACCTGCACGACCCATGGTCGTCATAGGCCACGAAAAGACCATCAGAGGAAACAAATATATATAATGGGAGGGTCGTACGATCGAGCTGGAGGGTCGTACTGGCGGCGGTGTAAGGATCGAAGTGAAATTCCCGTCCCAGCGCTCGAAGTCCCAGCGCACGACCCAGCCAGCCAGCTAGCCAGAGTACCTCAAGGGGGAAATATGTCCCTTCTCTCTCTCTCTCTCTCTCTCTCTCTCTCTCTCTCTCTCTCTCTCTCTCTCTCTCTCTCTCTCTCTCTCTCTCCCCCTCCCCAAGCCCTGTGCCTGACGGTTGCATGACGCACGGCCCCCAGTACGTGATGTTGGCGGCAGATGGACGCGGATTAAGGCCAGGGGGACGCTCGCCCGCCCGCCCGCTCGCCCTCCAGCCCGCTCGCCCGCCTGCCGGATGATGATGCGGGCGAGGCTTCGTGTGATTCCCCCCCCCCCCCCCCCCCCCCCCCCCCCGTGTACCGCAGCTGCTGCTCCTCCTACCGCCGCCGCCGCCGCCACCGCTGCTGCTGCTGCTGCTGTTCCTTAAGTAGGGCTTATGACGACTGACTACCCCCCCACCCCCACCCCCTTCCTGCGTTGCTGCAATGTTGGGTTTCATGTCGCGTATTTGGAGTTCTTTTTTTTTTTGTGTGTGTGTGTGTGTGTGTGTATTGTCGTCGTGTTTGTGTGTGTGTGTGTGTGTGTGTGTGTGTGTGTGTGTGTGTGTGTGTGTGTCCGTGCCTCTCAGTATGATGGATCAACCTATCTGGTCCTCTCTCTCTCTCTCTCTCTCTCTCTCTCTCTCTCTCTCTCTCTCTCTCTCTCCCTCCCACAGGAGGTCTTCCTCCTCGTCTACAGGTCAAGAGTTCTACTCTCGCTTGGAAGAGTATGGGTGGAAACGCGTTCACAGGAGCGTCTCTCCTCTGGGAGTCTGGGGTCTCATATGGTACTGAAGATCACCTGCTCCTCCTCCTGCTGCTCCTCCTGCTGCTCCTGCTCCTTCTGCTCCTCTTGCTCCTTCTGCTCCTTATCTTCCTCCTGCTACTGCTCCTGCTGTTCCTCCTCCTCCTCCTCCTCCTCCTCCTCCTCCTTCTGCTACTGCTCCTGCTGTTTCTCCTGCTCCTCCTCCTGCTGCTGCTCCTGCTGTTGCTCCTGCTCCTCCTCCTCCTTCTGCTGCTACTGCTCCTGCTGTTGGTGCTGTTGGTGTTGCTGTGGCTGCTGCTGGTGTTGCTCGTACTGGTGGTGGTGATGGTGTTGCTGTGGCTGCTGCTGGTGTTGCTCGTACTGGTGGTGGTGTTGGTGTTGCTGTGGCTGCTGCTCGCCCTGCCAGGACCTGTTGCCGGCACCCGCGTATTTCTCCCGCGCTGGAGTTTCTCGGCTGAGACTAAATAAATAACTGCTGCTTGCAGCTTATTAACCTGATGTTTGTGTGTGTGTGTGTGTGTGTATGTGTGTGTGTGTGTGTGTGTGTGTGTGTGTGGAGAGAGAGAGAGAGAGAGAGAGAGAGAGAGAGAGAGAGAGAGAGAGAGAGAGAGAGAGAGAGAGAGAGAGAGAGAGAGAAAGTATCCTCCTCTCCCAGCCCTTGGCCTGGGTTCGACCCCCTACCACCATCCACCATGCTCATTTCTATGGCCGCACTTGACCTCTCTGGGGTTTTCTCTGGGGGACGATGATGAAAGTATCGGGTGTGTTGGGGGGGCATGCAGACGGGTAGTAGGGGGCACGTTTTGTGGGGTATGCTTGCAGTGGAGGGGAAGGGGAAGAGAAGGGAGTATGCTAGTAGGGTGAGGGAAACTTTAGGGTGAAGGCTTACGCTAGGGTAATGGAGTGCGCTAGGGTGATGGAGTGAGCTTGGGTGATGGAGTGCGGTAGGGTGAGGGAGCAGATGGAGTGCGGTAGGGTGAGGGAGCAGATGGAGTGCGGTAGGGTGAGGGAGCATGCCTGGGAAGGCACATGGAGTGAGGTTATGTAATGACCTATTTGTACTGTACGGGGGAGGGAGTTCTACACTCGTGGGGGGCCCCCAATCTCTTGTACTGTACGGGGTAGGGAGTTCT
The DNA here is from genome assembly GCF_036320965.1 of Panulirus ornatus. Classification (NCBI taxonomy): domain Eukaryota; kingdom Metazoa; phylum Arthropoda; class Malacostraca; order Decapoda; family Palinuridae; genus Panulirus; species Panulirus ornatus. The sequence goes on along the minus strand of NC_092234.1, from coordinate 50,888,613 downwards.
ACACTCGTGGGGCCCCCAATGTCTTGTACTGTACGAGGTAGGGAGTTCTACACTCGTGGGGCCCCCATCTCTTGTACTGTACGGGGGAGGCAGTTCTACACTCGTGGGGCCCCATCTCTTGTACTGTACGGGGGAGGGAGTTCTACACTCGTGGGGCCCCATCTCTTGTACTGTACGGGGAGGGAGTTCTACACTCGTGGGGCCCCATCTCTTGTACTGTACGGGGGAGGGAGTTCTATACTCGTGGGGCCCCATCTCTTGTACTGTACGGGGAGGGAGTTCTACACTCGGGGGGCCCCATCTCTTGTACTGTACGGGGGAGGGAGTTCTATACTCGTGGGGCCCCATCTCTTGTACTGTACGGGGGAGGGAGTTCTATACTCGTGGGGCCCCATCTCTTGTACTGTACGGGGGAGGGAGTTCTACACTCGTGGGGCCCCATCTCTTGTACTGTACGGGGGAGGGAGTTCTACACTCGGGGGGCCCCATCTCTTGTACTGTACGGGGGAGGGAGTTCTACACTCGTGGGGCCCCATAAAGTGAACGTCCTCTGCTGTTATACAACCTTAAAACTCCTGTATGCTGTCCGTGTTTACTTTGTCTTAATACAATCTGTTCAGTCTATCCACCATCCTTACACTGTAAAACTTCTCCTTCTTATATATATATATATATATATATATATATATATATATATATATATATATATATATATATATATATATATATATATATATATGTATATATATATATATATATATATATATATATATATATATATATATATATATATATATATATATATATATATATATATATGTATGTATATATATCAGTTTTTTTACGTTTTTCTTGTTCACTTTCATGTTATGTTCTGTGGTTGCTTTATCCTTGCATCTTTCGAAGAACTGTTCACTGGTCTCCTTCATCAGTCGTGCTTAAAACCTTAATGTCTGCGATCAGGTCACCCCTCACTCTTCTCTCTTTTAAGCCGGGCAAAATTTAAGGCTTTTAGCCTTCCCCCCGTAACTCAGGTCTCTTGACTGTGGCGCCATCTTTCTCGCCCCTCCTTCTGGACCTCCTCTGTTAGCTCTTCTTCAGGAGCGGCGACCAGACTTTGAGAGGCATGGTCGAGTTCTTGGCCTCAGGTAAGTTTTGTGAGCACCTTGCTCAGTGCTTCCCTCGGCCATCGAACGTGGATGCTGTTCTGGTGTTTGCCAGCAGACCGCTGTGTCTCAACACACACACACACACACACACACACACACACACACACACACACACATACACACACACACACACACACAGATTCCTGTAACTTGTTTACCTGCATCACTACACATGTTGTGGATGTTATGTATTAATATACTTATGTTGTAGAGGTTATATATCAATATACTATTATTGTAGAGGTTTGTATCAATATATTATTGTTGTGGAGGTTCGTATATCAATATATTATTGTTGTAGAGGTTTGTAGAGGTTATATATCAATATATTATTGTTGCAGAGGTTCTTATATCAATATATTATTGTTGTAGAGGTTATATATCAATATATTATTGTTGTAGGGGATTTTATATCAATATACTATTGTTGTAGAGGTTATAAATCATACTTATGTTTTATAGGTTAGGTGTCATTATACGTATGTTCCAGAGGTTGTATATTAATGTATCTACGTTGTACAATTTACGTATCGCTATGATTGTGTTGTAGAGATTGTATACATAACCCACTCTTGAGCTGTTGTGGAAGGTGATGGTAAAAATTTCCTGAAAAAAATGATTTCTTCTTCCAATGTTCAAAAGGGAAAGATTTTTTTTTCTTGTCTCTTCTAAGCTGGAGTTCCCCCATCCTGCTCTGCCTGCCCCATCACTTCACCCCTCCCCATCACCACACCCCATCACCACACCCCATCCCATCTGCTTCCCCTCTCACCATCCCCCCCCCCCATCCACCACCGGTTAACTCCTCTTCTTTCTTGTTCTCCTCAAACTTTTCCTGATTCAGCACGGAAAAAAACTTGCGAAAACACCAAACAGTTTTAACGTTTATTTTCTTAATTCTTCGTCGTCTTCTTCTTTGATACCGTGGCCAAACTCTCGCTCATATGCAAATTCAGAAAGGGTGGAGGAAGTGGGGGAGGAAGGGGAGTGGAATTCCGGTGTGTTCATAAGCTTTCCCTTATGAGAGGGAAACATCTCAAGGAACAGCTAACAAAGCCCAGCATTCCTTCCTGACTGTGCCACACACAGACGAGTATAGAAAGCTGACTGTGCCACACACACACAGACGAACATAGAAAGCTGACTGTTCCACACATACACACACACACACACACACACACACACACACACACACACGAGCATAGAAAGCTGACTGTGCCACACACACACAGACGAGCATAGAAAGCTGACTGTGCCACACACACACAGACGAACATAGAAAGCTGACTGTTCCACACATACACACACACACACACACACACACACACACACACACACACACACACACACACACACACACACACGAGCATAGAAAGCTGACTGTGCCACACACACACAGACGAGCATAGAAAGCTGACTGTGCCACACACACACAGACGAGCATAGAAAGCAATTGCTTTATGCCCATAACATCCCTGTGGTGGGACCAGTGGCTCCCTAACCTGTTGTGTAGTATCTGATGTAAATAAGATTTTTTTCTTTTTGTGTTCAGTTTTTCGTTATGACACAAGTCTGCTGTACTGCGTTCCCTATGATTACACCAGACCAAGGGCTCGATGGCACCATCATGAATGAGGTTAACATTACGTATGACATATTGTGTTTATGATGGAGGCATTCTAGAGGTACAGAGCTTATTATGGTTTGTGAGTTGATAGGTAGGTCCCCCAGGGTTTTTGAGTTCATGGGTGGGTCCTGCAGGGTTTTTGAGTTGATGAGTGGGTCCTCCAGGGTTTTTCGAGTTCATGGGTAGGTCTCCCAGGGTTTTTGAGTTCATGGGTAGGTCCTCCAGGGTTTTTGAGTTCATGGGTAGGTCTCACAGGGTTTTTGAGTTCAAGGGTAGGTCTCCCAGGGTTTTTGAGTTCATGGGTAGGTCTCCCAGGGTTTTGGAGTTCATAGATAGGTCTCCCAGGGTTTTTGAGTTCATGGGTAGGTCTCAGGGTTTTGAGTTCATGGGTAGGTCTCCCAGGGTTTTTGAGTTCAAGGGTAGGTCTCCCAGGGTTTTTGAGTTCATGGGTAGGTCCTCCAGGGTTTTTGAGTTCATGGGTAGGTCCCCCAGGGTTTTTGAGTTCATGGGTAGGTCTCCCAGGGTTTTTGAGTTCATAGATAGGTCTCCCAGGGTTTTTGAGTTCATAGATAGGTCTCCCAGGGTTTTTGAGTTCATGGGTAGATCTCCCAGGGTCTGTGAGTCCATGAGTAGGTCTCCCAGGGTCTGTGAATCCAAAGTCCTTACTTTCCGTGAAGTATTTTGCTGTTTAAGGAGAATTATCTTTTACTTTGTAGAGTTTTGTAAACGGTCGTCCATAATTAAGTACAGAAATTCATTACATCAATTTGAACTTGTAGTTACGGCAGTTACCTGTAGTCTGGGTACAGGAACACGTTCGAGGGCAGGAACAAAACACATGCGAGTTACTGAAAGCAGGAAGACCTAAGCTTAGGATCCGAACACACTTCCTTTAAGAAAAGCTGATGCGAAATCCTTCAGGAGGCCTTCACCAAGCCTTTGGCCAAGTCTGGTCACAAGAAGTCCTTGTGGTGGTCATATCTGAGTCTCTCTTCGTCGTTCATGCTGTCCCTTCGTCCAGACCGTTTCAGCGGACCGCGTTCAGCTCCCTCAGTCATGCCCGGTCCATCTGCCACACACGTCACCCTCGCACTGTCGTATCAACCTGGCGCACTTCGCCTCCAGCAGGTCCACCCGCTTCTGTGGGTTTTGTATGTGGGGCCCACGACTTGTGCCCCATGTATACATGCATCGGCAGGATTACTATATAGTCTACCATTAGTAATGATGATAATAATGATAATAATAATGATGATAATAATGATAATGATAAGAACAACAACAACAATAATAATAGTGATAATGATAATGATAATTATAATAATAATAATGATAATAATAATAATGATAATAATAATAATAATAATAATAATAATAATAATAATAATAATAATAATAATAATAGTAATGATAATTATAATAATGATATGATGTTGATGATAATAATGTGAAAGTTAAGAGGTCAGACGATAATATATACATGAAGCAAAGGTCATTTGAGTAGTGAATGAAAAAAATAAGGAAGGAAAAGAAAAAAAAAGAGAGAAGAGAAAGGGAAAAGAGGAGGAGGAGGAGGAGGAGGAGGAGGGATGAGGAGAGTAGAAATATGAGAGTAAGAAGAGGAAGAGTTGTGTTGCAGGAGGCGGGCCAGGAGTCGGGGGTTGAAGATGGCTCAGTCAACAGGTGGCTGGCTCGGGCCTGTCCTCTCCATCGCTGTGTACGGACGGCCTGACCCGTGTCTCTCTTTCCCTCCTCCCGGCTGTGTGGGTTGGATTCTCCTCAACCATGCGTCTTGATATGTGTGTGTGTGTGTGTGTGTGTGTGTGTGTGTGTGTGTGTGTGTGTGTGTGTTGGGTACGGCAGGCAGGGAGTGGGGGCTGAAGGAGGCAATGGTGGGGCCAGGATGGGAATAATATTGATGTTCGCCAGGAGGTGAACAAGGGGGACCCACCCCTAAGGTGCGTGGAATGAATATTTCCCTCACTTTGATCCAGCGGGCCTTAAAGAAGAGAGGGGCGGCAGCCTCCTCCAGGGCAGGACCCTTGGCCAACATCCTGCAGGATGAGAGGGTGAGTGTAGGATGAAGGAGGACTGGGTGTTGGAGATGCGACAACGGAATAGGAAGAAAGGATGCGGGGACGCAAGATTAAGATATGCGACATGGCGATCCGTTGTTTTGGGAAGATATGGACGTATGTCCGGTGATATGTGCGTTAAGGACACACGACTTCGTGGGAGTGCCTCCAGCCTCAGGGTGACGCTATACGGAGAAAATACACGCTGTATAAACCCTGAGGGTTTTATAAAATGGGGAAGGGTTTAGGGGGGCGCTAGACAGACTAGTCTTTCATCAAACACTGGGAGGTGTTGGGGTGAGGTGACGAGGAGGGGGTTGGGGGCCTCGATGCGGTGGTGGTGGGGTCTAACTACAACCAAGGGACGAGGGATCGCAGATGGCAGGAGGTGACGACCAGCGAGAATTTTGGATGTAACATCATCCAGCACTGTGGGATTAAAGCCCCAGTGATGAACGGAGAGAAATGGATAGACGTGTGTGTGTGTGTGTGTGTGTGTGTGTGTGTGTGTGTGTGTGTGTGTGTGTGTGTGTGTGTGTGTGTGGCAGGGAGACGAGGCGTGATGACATGTCAACAGGTGGGTAGTAATCTGGCACCAGTACAGCTGTTCATTAGTGTACAGGTAAACAGAGGTTGGCTGAGGTAAATACACAGTCGTGATTGTTCTCTCGGTAAGGTGTCTGTCTGTCTGCCTGGGGTGGGTCCGATGCGTTTCAGATTGACCAATACGACTCGTGATTTTGGTAGCTTAACTTTATTGTTGTTGCCCTCGGAATAAAGTAAGTAAGTGATATAGTATCATGAAGAGCAGGGTTACTAGTGTGTGGGGGGGACCAGACCACTAGGCATATCTCAGAATCCTTCGTCCGTAGTGTCATATTGTCTTACACAAAAAGCAGTCAGATACTTTTTTTTTTTATCGTGTGTACGTCGGCTGTCAGAAAATTCCACAAACACGTCATAAATTAAAAAAAAAAAAGAAAAGGAAGACTATTATTATTTTTTCCAATATCATTTCGCTTCAGTTCGATGTAATCGCCCCATGTTGTCACATCCTTTAGCTCTTAATGCCAGTTTAATGGAACTCGCACGATCGGTGGTCACGCCGGCTCGGGGCAGCGTCTGTGCCTTCGTCATTATCTTCAGGGCGGTGATCACGCAGGTAGGTGGAGGGCCGCCTCAAGAGTTTCGAAGGAGATAATGGTCGCTTGATGGCCCGGCCTTACTTAGGCTTTGAAGTGACTGGGCGCCCGCTTGAGCAGCTGGAAACCACAGGAACGAGCAGCAGCAGCAGCAGCCTGGGGAACACGGGTCTTGTGTGGACCGGCACAGTGGCACGGGACGAACCAGTGGTCAATATCCCTCGCCGTTTCTCCCTCTCCTCCCCCTGGTAACGCCGTTGCTCAAGTTGGTGTCGACTGTCCACGATTTTCCGTAGGTGGAAGACGTCGCAAAGCCTCGGTCTGCGAGAGCAGAGGAACCGCCTTCATGTGCGGTGCCTGGGGGGGGAAAAAAAAAAAAGAGAATCCGATCGTATGATTGTACTCCGTGTATGGCAAAACCCCCCCTCACTGAACCCCAAGTCAAGTTATGTATGTATGTATGGCTATACACAGCACGAGGAGGGCGGTCTGAATCTCTCTCTCTCTCTCTCTCTCTCTCTCTCTCTCTCTCTCTCTCTCTCTCTCTCTCTCTCTCTCTCTCTCTCTCTCTCACAGCACCATACACAGCCCGCTCACTCCTCCACACACCCCGACCCTCCCTCACCAAGCACTAACGCGCCCCCACACACACACACAGCAGTGGTTCAGAGGCTGGTGTTTACTTGCCTTGTGTCCTGAAGCTCTTGTGTGTACAGGCTTGAGTCTGCCGTGCTGGCCAGGATCTGTGTTGCTCGCTTCCTCTGGTGTTCAACATGGCCCACCTGCTCGCCCCCGGGATGATTTGTATGCTACTCCACCCCTCTCTCTTTTCTGCCCCTGGCCCATATATATACATATATATATATATATATATATATATATATATATATATATATATATATATATATATATATATATATATATATGGATAGAGGCGGGCAAGTATGAATATGTATGTGTGCATTTGTACGTGTATGTGCGTATATATGTCTCTTTGTGTATGAGAGTGGGTGGGTCTCTCTCTCTTGGTCTGTTTCCCGGCACTACCTCGCTAACGCGGGAAACGGGGATCAAGTAGGGGTTGCACGTCTGTGGAGGCAGCCAGACCGGGGCGTTTGGGCATGGAGGCCCGATCTTGTCGTTCAGCGGGAGGTCACTTGTCCCTCATTTGCATACTGGAAACGTTTGTTGTGTGGATCAGAGGCGGAGGGCGGACGTGTGTTGGAGGGTACGTTGTGAGGAAGGGAGGGAGGGAGGGAGTGTAGGATGGCGTTCACAGGGAGGGAGGGAGTGTGGGAAGGAGTTCTCAGGGAGGGAGGAAGGGAGGGAGGGAGGGAGTGTAGGATGGAGTTCACAGGGAGGGAGGGAGTGTGGGAAGGAGTTCTCAGGGAGGGAGACAGGGAGGGAGTGTGGGAAGGAGTTCGAAGGGAGGGAGGAAGGGAGTGTGGGAAGGAGTTCGAAGGGAGGGTGGAAGTGTATGGCAGGGAGAGGGACGGAGTGTA
>NC_092234.1:50871098-50876098 GCF_036320965.1 Panulirus ornatus | reverse complement strand
ACCAAGATAAGAGGAGGAAAAAATTAAAAGATTTGAAAATCCCAAAATGCATCATTCGGACTTAGAAAGGTTAACATGAAAAGACCCGAAAGAAAACGTGATGTACGAACCGTAAAACGTTGATGGTTTACAAAGTCGTAGGTAGTTTACATACGAGGAAAATTAATATAAAAAAAAGATCCAGAAAAAATCATTTTGATAAAAAGAAGACAATGGAGAAATATTTACGAAAAATAAATTTCAAAAATGAAAACTAGAATTCGAAAAATTTCTTGTGAAACGGTATTGACCATAGACAAAAATAAAGGAAAACTGAATGTTTATAGAAAACCTCTTAAAAAATAAACCACGACTGCCAAAAAAAAAAAAAATGAAAAATAAAATCGGGTCATAATTGAGAATCAAGTGTCAGTTAACAAGCATTAATTAATTAATTGAGAACCAGGTTTAGGCTGATAAGCATTAATTAATGAAGATAAGCCACGTGGTTGTGAAATTAATTAGTTACACACACACACACACACACACACACACACACACACACACACACACACACACACACACGTCCCCCGCCTCACTCATTCCTCTATTATTACTTCCCTCGCCCGGACATACTTAACGAAGCTCTAAAGTCCCTTTAGAAAGCTGACGTACTTATAATACAGCACACAGTTACTTATGAATGTATCACTTATTCACAGTCACTACTGAGGGTTGCCAAAGATCACCAGATAACTCAATTTTTTTTTTTATATAACACATATATGATAAATGAGTCACAGGGGTCTCGCTTGACGCGTAAGTCGCCTATACAGACGGGCCAATTTGTCTCTCACAACCTCAGAGAGACTCACATGGCCAAGGTTTACTCACAGGTATTATACTCACAGCTCAGTAGGACTCTCAAATCGCCTATATATATATATATATATATATATATATATATATATATATATATATATATATATATATATTTTTTTTTTTTCTTTTATACTATTCGCCATTTCCCGCATTAGCGAGGTAGCGTTAAGAACAGAGGACTGGGCCTTTGAGAGAATATCCTCACGTGGCCCCTTCTCTGTTCCTTCTTTTGGAAAATTAAAAAAAAATGAGAGGGGAGGATTTCCAGCCCCCCGCTCCCTTATATATATATATATATATATATATATATATATATATATATATATATATATATATATATATATATATTTGTGTGGCTCACAACCTCTCAGAGACTCACATGACCCAGATTTACTCACAGCTATAATAATAGCTCAAAATGACACGTAAATCGCCTCATATATATACTTACGTGGCATTGTTCTCTCACACATAAGCAGCTTAGAGAGAAAAATCCTTTATCAAGGTACGCTGGGATGAGGGAAGAGGAGGAGGAGGAGGAAGAAGAAGAAGAAGAAGAAGAAGAAGAAGAAGAAGAAGAAGGAAGAAGAAGAGGAGGAGGAGGAAAAGAAGAAGAAGAAGAAGAAGAAGAAGAAGAAGAATAGGAGGAGGAGGAGGAGGAGGAGGAGGAGGAGGAAGAAAAGAAGAAGAAGATGAAGAAGAAGAAGAAGAAGAAGAAGAAGAAGAAGAAGAAGAAGAAGAAGAAGAGGAAGAAGAAGAAGAAGAAGAAGAAGAAGAAGAAGAAGAAGAAGAAGAAGAAGAAGAAGAAGAAGAAGAAGAAGAGTAGCAAGAAGATGGAGAAGAGTAAGATGAAAAGGAATATTATGTATAAGTCTTGTACGAAAGTCTCTTAAAAACAAAACTCTTGAAGTCACTCAGGAGATACGATAACTCAGGAGCGCGTCCACCTCCTACCATGCTCCACAAGACATTACGTCAGAAGAGGTGACGCTTCCTGGACGAACCAACGTATTGCTGAGGATATATCGCAGTTCAGGCACTGGAAAGTATAGAAAGCTGTTAATAATTATGATCGTATTGGTGTTCATAGCGAACTTGTTACTATAGGGAGATGAGAAGGGTTTTGGCGGGAATGTTTATGTTCGTCAATACTCCTGATTGATTGCTTTCACTCGCTTCGTCGTCTGGTATCATCATCATGATAATGCCGGGTATTTTATTTTTTGGTCGTTATGTGAAGTTTACTTATTTTATAGTGTCCGCCTCAAACGATAACATCGGGAAGAGCGACGAGACCAACTCCAGAGACGCTCTATTACATCATCGGCGAAGGGAACCAATCCAAACACCCAGAGGCTGCTACGTCAAGACGGAGAGAGCCAATTAGGGAATGCCGCTCGTTAATGACGTCAAGCAAGTCGACCATTCAGGGCGTTCTTTCCCTTGAATACGGCCAATCACGACGCGCCGTGGAGGAGTAACGTCTACTGCAGGAGAAGGGGGAGGGAAGGTGTCCGTAGCAGACCTATACCTTAACCTCCTCCATTATTCTCCCAGTACAGCTTCTCGTGTATTTGATACGCGTAATACTCAGGTGAAGAACACATGCAGGAATACAGCGCATTACAAGGCATCAGAAATACAGGGGACTAGTTTTTTTTTGTGTGTGTGTATTCTCGCGCCAGAATAGCGACTGGTCAACAGAGGGAGGCTGCCGACCCCGTGCCGGGAATTTAATTTGTGTGTCCGTTATGCCGGAGGATCCGGGGCTGATTAGCCGGTACATATTCACAGTACGGTGTGCATGGTGCAGGCCCCGGGCTCTCGACAGATATTGATGGAAAATGGAGTGGTAAAGATGGCTGTTGGATTGGTACTGGGATCAGAGGGACCCGGCTGGGGAGGTTGAGGGACGGGAGTGGGAGGGAGGAGGAGAAGGTCTGGTTGGGTCAGGGTTGAGGGACGGGAGTGGGGAGGAGGAGAAGGTCTGGTTGGGTCAGGGTTGAGGGACGGGAGTGGGAGGGAGGAGGAGGAGGAGGTCTGGTGGGTTCAGGGTTGAGGGACGGGAGTGTGGAGGAGGAGAAGGTCTGGTTGGGTCAGGGTTGAGGGACGGGAGTGTGGAGGAGAAGGTCTGGTTGGGTCAGGGTTGAGGGACGGGAGTGGGAGGGAGGAGGAGAAGGTCTGGTTGGGTCAGGGTTGAGGGACGGGAGTGGGAGGGAGGAGAAGGTCTGGTTGGGTCAGGGTTGAGGGACGGGAGTGTGGAGGGAGGAGAAGGTCTGGTTGGGTCAGGGTTGAGGGACGGGAGTGTGGAGGGAGGAGAAGGTCTGGTTGGGTCAGGGTTGAGGGACGGGAGTGTGGAGGAGGAGAAGGTCTGGTTGGGTCAGGGTTGAGGGACGGGAGTGGGGAGGAGGAGAAGGTCTGGTTGGGTCAGGGTTGAGGGACGGGAGTGTGGAGGGAGGAGAAGGTCTGGTTGGGTCAGGGTTGAGGGACGGGAGTGGGGAGGAGGAGGAGAAGGTCTGGTTGGGTCAGGGTTGAGGGACGGGAGTGGGAGGGAGGAGGAGAAGGTCTGGTGGGTTCAGGGTTGAGGGACGGGAGTGGGGAGGAGGAGGAGAAGGTCTGGTTGGGTCAGGGTTGAGGGACGGGAGTGGGCAGGTCTTACTTGGACATAGAGGTTGAAAAGTTAAATTTCCTCTCTTAGACGCACTTATAGACACATGGAGTAGATCCTTCAACACATAAATAGGTACTTAAACACGTAATTAGATCCTTAAATACATAGATGGATACTTAAATACATAGATAGAAACTTAAACACGTAGATAGATACTGAAACGCATAGATAAATACTGAAACGCATAGATAAATACTGAAACGCATAGATAAATACTGAAACGCATAGATAGCTACTTGGACTCGCTGGCCCGTCACAGGGTGAAACCAGTTCTCCACACTCCCTAACGTGCCACAGCGATCGGCGTTGGTTTCTATCTGGGAGAGACCCCTCTCCCGATCACGTTGGTTTCGACCCTTCTCCTGCTCCCTTCCCAACGACCAGATACCCCCCCCCCCCGTTGATGAAGCTGGTTTCACCATGGGTTTCACCCCGTGTCTGCTCCCCCTCCCCCACCCCACAGCCACCACTACTAACACCTGGGTCGGAGAGGAGGAGCCCCTTCGTCCCCTCAGCAGGGGAGAGGGAGAGGAGAGGGGAGAGTGGGAGAGGTGAGAGTGGGAGAGGCAGGAGCGGCCAATTCTGTGGGAAGCGATGTGGAGGCGCGGGGGGGGCGAGTGGCTGATGATGGTGTTGGTGAAGCGGACACAGGTGGTGGTGGTAGCTGTGGTGGTGGTGGTGGTGGTAGCTGTGGTGTTGGTTGTGGTGGTGGTAGTGGTGGAGATGGTGGTGGTGGTGGTAGTGGTGGAGATGGTGGTGGTGGTGGAGATGGTGGTGGTGGTGGTAGCTGTGGTGGTGGTAGTGGTGGAGATGGTGATCGTGGTGGTAGCTGTGGTGGTTGGTGGTTGGTGGTGATGGTAATGTTGGTGATAGTGGTAGCAGAGGTGTTGGTGCTAGTGGTGGCGATGATGGTGGTAGCAGTGATGATGGTGGCGATGGTGTTGGTGGTAGCAGGGGTATGGTAGTAGTGGTAGTAGGGGTATGGTAGTGGTGGTAGCAGGGGTATGGTAGTAGTGGTAGTAGGGGTATGGTAGTGGTGGTGGTAGCAGTGGTGGTGATGGTGGTAATGTTGGTAGCAGTGGGGGGTGGTGATGGTGGTAGTGATAATGGTGGTTGCATTGGTGGTGATGGTGGTAATGTTGGTAGCAGTGGTGGTGGTGATGGTAATGTTGGTAGCACACACACACACACACACACACACACACACACACAGGGGAATCCCGAGACTCAAAACCTTCTTCATCACAATATTGAAAAATTTTGAAATACTGTCAGAAGTCTCTGGGAAAAGGAAGGAAGGAGAGAGAGAGAGAGAGAGAGAGAGAGAGAGAGAGAGAGAGAGAGAGAGAGAGAGAGAGAGAGAGAGAGAGAGAATGGAGAGCGATTCATGTGAACTTTTCCCTCCGTGTCCAACTAAAACTTCGGGACCAAAAGAAAAAAAAGTTAATAAAACGTCCCACCAGCGGGA
>NC_092234.1:50838598-50866098 GCF_036320965.1 Panulirus ornatus | reverse complement strand
TCTATATCGTGTTTCATGAGGGCACCATTACGCCTTCTCGTGATCTCTTCGTGTCTCTCGTAAATACTTCAGTGCTTCTCGAGACTTCCTCCCCGTTCCATCTTGCTTCGGGGTCAGCGCTGAGCGCCGTGTGTCTCCCCCTCGCCGTACACACACGTTACAGTTTGGTCTTCAGTCCCTCACACGTCCTCTCAACGTCGTCTGTCTGTCTGTCTGTCTGTCTGTCTCTCTCTCTCTCTCTCTCTCTCTCTCTCTCTCTCTCTCTCTCTCTCTCTCTCTCTCTCTCTCTCTCTCTCTCTCTCTCTCTTTCTCAATGCCTTACCCTTATGAACTCCTCTTTAGCTTGACAGTTTATTCCTACTAGGCTCAGGCTGTTTCCTGTCTTGTGCACAATATTCCCATCAGTTTTGTATTTCTTCCACCCCTCCTCTCATTGTCTCTCACCCTGCTGCTACATTTGTTTCTCGTTCTTCCTCAGCCGTCTATAAGCTGGCTGACTGGAGAGTCACAGTGACACACACTCTCTCTCTCTCCAAGAGAATCCAATTCCCCTCTCCTCCCCTCTCCAGTCTGTCTGTATATAATTGAATCCGACCCATAACTGATGCTTTACCACGTCTGAGAAGTGAGTGTGGTCCCCTCCCCGCCCTCACCCTTAGGGCCGGGCTGCGACGCCACTAAACTGTTTATATGGCCAGGCCAGCAGCGGGCCAGGCAGGCGTGTCTGGTGTGGTGTATATTGTCTGGAACCCCACATGCCACATGCTTTTCCCCCCCTTGTCTCTCGTCACGCCAGCACGTAAAACATCTCCTCGAATATGATGATATATTGCGAGAGGCCACAGTGGTGGGAGTGATCTAGGGTATGCATAAAGCCACAGGAAAACGAAATACGCCAAGTTCCCAAGTGCACTTTCGTGTAATGATCACATCGTCAGGGGGGGGAGATACAAGAATGGAAGTGCACTTGGGAACTTATCATGTTTCATTTTCCTGTGGTTATGTATATATATATATATATATATATATATATATATATATATATATATATATATATATATATATATATATATATATATATATGCGTAGCTTGAATTCTATGTTCATGCCATATATATATATATATATATATATATATATATATATATATATATATATATATATATATATATATATATATATATATTCAGGTAGACATGTGTAAGGTTTGATAATGGACTTACCCCCTTTTTCTTTTACCGAAAGAGCTATTCCACCTCTCTCTCTCTCTCTCTCTCTCTCTCTCTCTCTCTCTCTCTCTCTCTCTCTCTCTCTCTCTCTCTCTCTCTCTCTCAGCGCTGCCGCAGCCCCTCGGAACGTAAAAGATTTACACCCCCTCGCGTTGGGTTACCTCCGTTGTTGACATTTACGAAGCAAGGACCGGGGTGCAGGTCCCTTGTCGCGGGCACAATTATGCGCGGGGTGGAGGTCCTGGGTTCGATCCTCGGGTGGTGTCCGTTGTTGGAACGGGATTTTCCGTTTCGCTGATATATGCGGTAAGAGGATGGCCCTCAGCAACGGAAGGAGCAACAGTAGAAGGAACAGTAGCAGCAGCTGTAGCAACAGTAGAAGGAACAGTAGCAGTAGCTGTAGCAACAGTAGAAGGAACAGTAGCAACAGCAGTAGCAACAGTAGTAACAGAGGGAGGGGGGAAAGCTAAAAGGTAACAGCGCTGGCCAGCAGGAGCAGTACCATCAACGCCAACAATAACAACATGAGCAGCAGCAGCAGCGCCACCAGACAGACGTACAGACACCATCACAAACACCAGCACTTAAGCTATTACCCTCCCATGAAGGCCACTCCCCCCCAGCTGTGTGTGTGTGTGTGTGCAGTTCCACACTGCCTGGTAGACCGCTATACAGCCTCTCTCTCTCTCTCTCTCTCTCTCTCTCTCTCTCTCTCTCTCTCTCTCTCTCTCTCTCTCGGCAGCAGCTGGCCATACAGTCGTTCTTCCAAACCTCTCTTTCCAGTCAGCCAGACACTGCCTTCCCTGTGGTTCCCTTGATATCTATATCTATATCTATATATATATATATATATATATATATATATATATATATATATATATATATATATATACCCTATCCTGAGCCAGGTACCCATTTCATCAACCGACCACTAGGGGTGGATGAACAGCTGGTGTTGACTGTGGACCGACTGCCTCAACCAGGTTTCCAACCTATGTGGAGATCGACCCCTTGGGAGGTCCGCGGGTGCATGATCATGGTCAGCAACGCTACACGCTAACCGCTACGCAACACAGTTGAATTTTCCTCCTACTCCGTCACTCGCCTCGACTTACAGATCATATCTTATTACTTTCCCTCATTATTTCCTCTAAGTTCAACAACACTTTCCTCAGTTTGGTTTCCTTCTTCTTCCGAGACTTGCCTCCTCAATCGTCACTTCTTTACGATTATTCTATATTAATTCGCTGCTTTCCTGTTTCCTCATATGTTCCTGAAATATTCGCCCATCTTCAGTCATTTTCGTGCAATTTCCCCCATTTTTCATTTCAGGTTTACACACCAGGGTTGTGCCTCGTCTTGCATTTCCTCCCATTTCTCCGGCTCGTCCTTCGTTACTTCTACCCTCGACTCATAGTTCCACCTTCCCCTTTTGATTCTTCTCCTTCTCTTCCTCTCTCTGCTTTTTCTTTTTTTTTTGCCTCCTTTTTTTTTTCAAAAATGCTCGTGTGTTTTGTATTATGACGAGAGAGAGAGAGAGAGAGAGAGAGAGAGAGAGAGAGAGAGAGAGAGAGAGAGAGAGAGAGAGAGAGAGAGAGATCTTCCCCACTCACACCACATAGATGCCTTGTACTCATCGTGAATCATCCATGTCATTATCACGTGAAACAGGTGAACGAAGCCTCGAATCCCACGTTCACTGTGTCGAAGCGCCCCACGAACGAACAGAAAACGAAGGGGCGAAGTGATAGTTTCGCGGGTTAATTTGGTGTGTCAACTGAGCTGATGTAGGAGCTCGGCCAGGCCGACCCGCAATGAAGACTGGTTAAGGCTCGTTGTTTCAGTCTGGAGTTCGGACCATGGTTTCTGTCTCGTTCAGACGTTCGGACTAATGCATCTGTCTCATTAAGGCGTTCGAATCATTGTGTCTGTCTCGTTGAGGCGTTCGATCCATTGCCTCTGTCTGATTTGTGGCGCGCCATCCATTGCGCCGTCTCATTGATTCCAGCGTTCGAACCATTACTCCCGTCTCAATTAGGGGATTCGGATCATTGTCTCCGTCCCTCCCACTCCATCGTTCGAACAGTTGCTTCGGTCACACTCTGCATTCAAAGCAGTGCTTTCGCTGGCTCATTCATCCTGGCGCCGCGTGAACCATTACGCTGCTTCATTCATTCTGACTCTAGAACCATTAGCGCCGTCTTATTCGGGCCTCCCGAACGAACCGCTCGTGTGTGTCTCAGTCTGACGCTCGGATCATGGCTTCACTTAGCTTCTTGAGCGTGGCTTCTCGTCGCGGGTCACGTCGGAGAGACAGGTGGAGCGTGTGGAAGGTTCGTGCTTGGTGGAGGAGTGTTCAGTGTTTGCGTGGCTGGGGATGAAGGCAGTTGGCTCTGTGGTTCGTTCCGTCGCGTTCCGGGAAGCGAGTCTGTTCATACCTTGGGCGATGTGAGGAACCTGCCTCCGCACTTGCTATTTACTACCACCTCCGCTACTACCACTACTACTATTGCTACTACTACTTACTACTACTACTACTACTACTACTACTACTACTACTACTACTATTGCTACTACTACTTTACTACTACAACAACAACAACAACAACAACAACAACTACTACTACTACTACTACTACTACTACTACTACTACTACTTTACTACTACTACTACTACTACTACTACTTTTTTCTTCATGTGCACCAGGATTTGGACGGTGTAATTATTATCTAACACATCTGGTACAAAAAGATTAAAATCCTTGCAAGGGTGACAGACCCCTGAATAGTTCATTACGAGGGAGTTGTTAACAACATACTGAATTACATCGTTCGTTCAGCTGTACGTCAGACTGTATGGTTTGTGTACATACGGACGGTAGTACATCTGTCTGTCTGTCTGTGGTATTCTTAAGGTGTTGATTCCCTGAACAAGACGGTACGGCCCTTAGGTATGATGGTCTAGTCGTTGACCTGACCCTTAAGGGTCAGGTCAACGACTAGACCATCATACCCAGAGGTCGTCCCATTCGTGCTTGGAGGTCGTTCCGTCGTGCTTAAGGGTCGCTTAGTTGAGCCTGTGGGTCGTACCGTTGTGTTCAAGGGTCGTACCGTTGTGCTCAAGGGTCGTACTGTCGTGGTTTTTATCGTACTTTTGAGCTTGAGGGTCGTACCGTTGTGCTAAAGGGTCGTTTCCTTAAGCTCAGTGGTCATCGTGTTCAAGGGTCGTGTCGTTGAGCTCAGTGGTCGTCGTATCGTCGTGTTCAGGGGTCGTGTCGTTGAGCTCAGTGGTCGTCGTATCGTCGTGTTCAAGGGTCGTGTCGTTGAGCTCAGGGGTCGAGCCGCCGCTGACCTCAGAGGTTTAACAGTGTTTTGAGAGCAAACACATCCACCCACCCTCTGTCTGAGCCCTGTTCCTCAGGGCCCCTGACGTCAAAGGAGAGCCCTGAGTGTGTTGACCGACCCCCCTCCCCCCTCCCCCAGGGCCAGCTGGGTTATTGGTCAGGGAGACCCACAGGGCCAGGTGGGTTATTGGTCAGGGAGACCCTCAGGGCCAGGTGGGTTATTGGTCAGGGAGACCCTCAGGGCCAGCTGGGTTATTGCTCAGGGAGACCCACAGGGCCAGCTGGGCTATTCGGGGGGACCCTCAGGGCCAGCTGGGTTATTGGTCAGGGAGACCCTCAGGGCCAGCTGGGTTATTGGTCAGGGAGACCTCTCAGGGCCAGCTGGGTTATTGGTCAGGGAGACCCCCAGGGCCAGCTGGGTATTGATCAGGGAGACCCTCAGGGCCAGCTGGTTATTGGTCAGGGAGACCCTCAGGGCCAGCTGGGTATTGGTCAGGGAGACCTTCAGGGCCAGCTGGGTTATTGGTCAGGGAGACCTCTCAGGGCCAGCTGGGTTATTGGTCAGGGAGACCCCAGGGCCAGCTGGGTATTGATCAGGGAGACCCCCAGGGCCAGCTGGATTATTGGTCAGGGAGACCTTCAGGGCCAGCTGGTTATTGGTCAGGGAGACCCTCAGGGCCAGCTGGGTTATTGGTCAGGGAGACCCCCAGGGCCAGCTGGGTTATTGGTCAGGGAGACCTCTCAGGGCCAGCTGGGTTATTGGTCAGGGAGACCCCCAGGGCCAGCTGGGTATTGATCAGGGAGACCCTCAGGGCCAGCTGGTTATTGGTCAGGGAGACCCTCAGGGCCAGCTGGGCTATTGGTCAGGGAGACCTTCAGGGCCAGCTGGGTTATTGGTCAGGGAGACCTCTCAGGGCCAGCTGGGTATTGGTCAGGGAGACCTTCAGGGCCAGCTGGGTTATTGGTCAGGGAGACCTCTCAGGGCCAGCTGGGTTATTGGTCAGGGAGACCCCAGGGCCAGCTGGGTATTGATCAGGGAGACCCTCAGGGCCAGCTGGTTATTGGTCAGGGAGACCCTCAGGGCCAGCTGGGTATTGGTCAGGGAGACCCCCAGGGCCAGCTGGGTTATTGGTCAGGGAGACCCTTAGGGCCAGCTGGTTATTGTTCAGGGAGACCCGCAGGGCCAGCTGGGTATTGGTCAGGGAGACCTTCAGGGCCAGCTGGGGGTTTTATAAGCCATGGAGACCCAGGTCTATAGCAACTTCTGGTAGGGTCAGAAAACCATTTTTTATGTTCCGAAGAAAAGAATTTATGACCGAAACCATTTTGAGGTGTGTGTGTGTGTGTGTGTGTGTGTGTGTGTGTGTGTGTGTGTGTGTGTGTGTGTTACGGGGAGAAATGTCTACACGTGTTGCCCCGTCTCTTATCTTTTTTTTTTTTTTTATAGATGAGTGTTATGTCTTCATTCCTATGTATGTATGCAACTATACACACATCCCAGCCGAAGGCAGGTACTAAATTCATCGGCCGGTCCCACGGGGAGAATGTAAACCTGGGTTGGATGTGGGCCAGCTACCACGCCCGGCATTCGAACCCACACGGGTCCAGTCCCAGCTGGCCCGTGCTCACGTAATAGTCGGTAACGCCAACCACTAAATCTTTCCTTGGGCTGACAGACAGCAAATGTGTGATTATTTTGAAGCTTAATCCTCAAGCTTCATAATTTCAAAGCTTAATTTTAAAGCTTAATGATTTCAAAGCTAATTATCAAGCTATTTTTTTTTCAAAGGTTAATCATTTCAAAGCTTAATTACTCAGCGTGAAAGATGATTACTTCAAAGTTTTTGAACAAATGTTTTTGACAGGCAAAAAAATGCAGGTGATAGTTCAGATTAATTTAAAAAAATAGATATATGAAAATATGGAAATTGAATCGTATAGCAACATCTAGACCCTAGATCGTATAGCAACATCTAGACCCTAGATCGTATAGCAACATCTAGACCCTAGATCGTATAGCAACATCTAGACCCTAGATCGTATAGCAACATCTAGATCCTAGATCGTATAGCAACATCTAGACCCTAGATCGTATAGCAACATCTAGACCCTAGATCGTATAGCAACATCTAGATCCTAGATCGTATAGCAACATCTAGATCCTAGCTAGAGTCTTGTTCATCATGAAAAATAGGACCAGGAATAAGATTTCTTAAAAAAATGTATTTTTCAAAAAAGAAAAGAAAAAAATATAACCAAAAAAATACGTTATTATTTACTTTTCGATTCAAAAACTTTTTTCATAGCAATAAAAAAAAGAATATAACTAAAAAATACAAGTTATTGTGTACTTTTCGATTCAAAAACTTTTTTTTTTCATTAAAATAAGATTTATCATATAATTTTTTTTTTTAAAAAGCTTCTTTAACTTAGTAACATTGAATATCTCACAATGTTTGCGAGGGTCGGCAGATAACGAATAATTAATTATAGGAAAACTGTAATATTATGAAATGTATTAAACATGTAATTAATTCAGAGCGTAATTACGTAACAACCCAGAAATACTTCTTACTTCTTCGACAGATAGAGAATGATTTTGATATTTATTTGATACGTAAATAATTAAAATCTTCATTACAGAAGATCATGGTCCCAAAGCAACATTTAAATCCCATAATCATATCGACATGAAAAATATGACCAATACTGCAATTTTTTTTTAAGGAAAATAGCACAAATTTTTTTTTTTTACCTTTTACTAAAAATCAAAATTTAATGGAAGGTTTTTTCTTACCTCAAACGTTAAGAATAATACAACGACTATGTACACTGTCGCTATGCATATGGCCTTTGGCACTTAACCAACCTGATAGGTGGTTTACTTGGGATTTAGACCTCTATCATTTGCCTGGGTCATTATGGCCATTATTCATACTAAGCAATTGGAAATTACTCAACACCTTTTTCCATACAACTCTTGTGATCAACTTTCCTTCCTCACAATTGTATCAATGTTATATTTTGCTTAATAAATCATTTTTGACATGTTAATTTTCGACATATATAATTTTAAGAATTTTTTGTTATTTATGCTAATTTTTGACATATATAATTTTACATAATTTTTGAGTTATGTTAATTTTTGACATATATAATTTTAAATCATTTTTGAGTTAATTTTTGACATATATAATTTTAAATCATTTTTGAGTTATTTATGTTAATTTTTGACATATATAATTTTTTGGTGTCTACCTTTTCAGTGATATCAACTCCTGTTTATTTTCTTAGTAATCTGGTATAAGTTTTATTTTTTACAGAATTCGACTCTTTGTGTTTTGAAACAGGTGTCCGATAACACTAATGCAATGTTTACGTCATTAATTGTTTTTTATTCAACCTTCCCGAGAAAATGTATCGAAATAATATGAAATGTGATTAAGAACGCTTTTGGTGATCATACGAGAATAGCCAGCCAAGAGTGACGTAGTTTTAATTGGAAAATAAAAGGGGGATAAAAAGAAAAGAAAATGGGATTAAGAACGCTTTTGGTGATTATATGAGAATAACAAGTCAAGAGTGACATAGTTTTAATTGGATAATAAAAGGGGGATAAAAAGAAAAGAAAATGGGATTAAGAACGCTTTTGGTGATTATATGAGAATAACAAGCCAAGAGTGACATAGTTTTAATTGGATAATAAAAGGGGGATAAAAAGAAAAGGAAATGGGATTAAGAACGCTTTTGGTGATTATATGAGAATAACAAGTCAAGAGTGACATAGTTTTAATTGGATAATAAAAGGGGGATAAAAAGAAAAGAAAATGTACACTTGAAATGGCGAGGCTTCGAAGTGTTCTGCCAGAAAATACAGATGGACCGCGAGTATTACGTCACCACCATCCACACACGGGGCCAGTAATTGAGAATGATGGAGCCAGAATTAGTCGCGCTAATTTCCGTGGAAATTTCGATGTGAGAGAGAAGTACGGAAGGAGAGAGAGAGAGAGAGAGAGAGAGAGAGAGAGAGAGAGAGAGAGAGAGAGAGAGAGAGAGAGAGAGAGAGAGAGAGAGATGGTAAGCTGGAAATTGGAAGTATTTCTCGAGGTGTCTTTTTTTTATATATATATATATATATTTAATGTCTATTGTTTACGAGGTAATATTTTTCTTCCATAACGAAAAATATCTAATTAGAAGCGTTATTTCATGTCTGTTGTTTACGAGGTAATATTTTTCTTCCATAACAAAAGATATCTAATAAAAGACCTTAAGTATTTGTACAGGGACTTGAACCATGATAGAAAATGGGGATATATATATATATATATATATATATATATATATATCTTTCTTTCATGCTATTCGCCATTTCCCGCGTTAGCGAGGTAGCGTTAAGAACAGAGGACTGGGCCTTTGGGGGAATATCCTCACCTGGCCCCCTTCTCTGTTCCTTCTTTTGGAAAGTTAAAAAAAAAAAAAAAAACGAGAGGGGAGGATTTCCAGCCCCCCGCTCCCTCCCCTTTGAGTGGTAAGGTTCAGTGAGGATTGCCGTGGATGGCGGCGTGGGTTTGGTGTTGTCGTAGTTGGCTAACGTGTGGGTTTGCCGTGGCTGGATTAAGTGAGGATTGACGTGGTTGGGGTGAGGGACGCTGTTCGTCGGGTCAAGTTAGATTTTTCTTTGCGTGTGTGTATGTGTGTGTGTGTGTGTGTGTGTGTGTGTGTGTGTTTGTGGTTTTGAAGTGGAATGTCTTTTGAGTGTTTCAGAGAATTTCTTTTTCTTTTTTCTTTTCTTTTTTTTCTTTTTCAAGGATGAGGTCTTGCTGGTTATTCCTTGGGGTCTGTTTCTCCAGCAGTTTATTGGGCCGGGTCGTAGTGCGTGACCTGACTTGAACCTTTCCTCATAATGAAACGAGAACGATTAACGGTACAACGAAAGAGGGTTCTGCGGGTGTGACCTGGTTTTGTCTCCGCGCCTCTCGGGGTCAGGTCGATGGACGGACGCCCTACAGTGAGTGCTAAGTGAGGTCGGAGCCTTGGGCCTTTCCCCCGGGCTCGTAGACGAGTTCACGAGTCGTCCTGTTATGAAAGTGACATGGCGTGACCTGACCTGACCACCCGACCTGACCTCCTGTGTTCCTCGGAGACGGGTTTACGGTTGTGCTCCCTGATGTGGTCAGCCAACATCTGTTGAGCCGGAGGGAGAGGTGGGAGAGGAGATGCCTCTTATTATGTCACCTGTTTCCAATGCAGTGTAAGTCTGTAGATAACCACGTCCTGGATCACCAATGGATTACCAGTCCTTCATAGTTACATACCATCTTCCCTTACGCTTCAACACACCAGATAACTCATAATTTCCACTTTTTTTTTCCGTTCTGTCCTTTCTCCTTTTTAACGATGGTGTCCATCTTGCTCCACCTTCTTCCTTACATTCATTTCCCTTATGTTCTTACTTTTTCCTTTCCCTTTCTCCAGTTTTGACTGCATCTTGATGCGGACAGTGAAGAGTTCGTTCTCGGAAAGGAGCGGGGATAGACCAGCTAGAGGTCACGATACACGAATTAAACAAGAACATTGTCAGAAAATATGTTAAGTAGTATTATAGAATATGGGTCGTGGATGAATGGAATAAACTCGACCAAGGAAATCGTGGATGACATGGGGTAGATTCAAGCAGCGATTTGGTTAGTAGAGTGTGTGTGTGTTCAAATGATGGGACCCACACGAATGTGGCACTCCTTCCCCTGTACAGAATATGTAACTTTACACACACACACACACACACACACACACACACACACACACACACACACACACACACACACACACCTGTCACTCACTAATGAATCTTGTCTCTTTCATGGCAGGTACGTATGGCCTGGCCCTTCTTACAACCTACCATCACAGGTACGTGCACATACGTATTCTACCAGTAGCATGTGTTTGGGCGCCCCTCCCGTGGAAGCAGATGGCCACAGCTTCGTGTATCATTAATCAATGGTTATTTGTATATCACATCCTCATTATAAACCAGAGGCGCAGGTTGAGGTACGGAGGGCCACAGGTACGCAAGTTACATAGGTTTAGGTACAGAGGGCCACAGGTACGCAAGTTGCACAAGGTACAGAGGGCCACAGATACGCAGGTTATACAGGTTGAGGTATAGAGGGCCACAGGTACGCAATTTATACAGGTTGAGGTACAGAGGGCCACAGGTACGCAAGTTATACAGGTTGAGGTACACAGGGCCACAGGTACGCAAGTTATACAGGTTGAGGTACAGAGGGACACAGGTACGCAAGTTACACAGGTTGAGGTACAGAGGGCCACAGGTACGCAAGTTACACAGGTTGAGGTACAGAGGGCCACAGGTACGCAAGTTACACAAGTTGAGGTACAGAGGGCCACAGGTACGCAAGTTACACAGGTTGAGGTACAGAGGGCCACAGGTACGCAAGTTACACAAGGTACAGAGGGCCACAGATACGCAGGTTACACATTTTGAGGTATAGAGGGCCACAGGTACGCAAGTTATACAGGTTGAGGTACAGAGGGCCACAGGTACGCAAGTTATACAGGTTGAGGTACAGAGGGCCACAGGTACGTAAGTTAGACACCGCCATACGCGCCGTACGCCCCCCATTCATATGTTCCGGGTGAGGAGAGAGAGAGGATTGGAAATGCCAGGTTATACACGATGGAGAGATCCTTGTACGATCAGGTTACTTATGCTGATGATGCCATGGTCATGAGGGAAGTGAAGAACGCCCATGGAAGGATTGCATCAACTTACGAGGGGACACAGACAGCTTCCAAAGTAGGTCTGATACACGGCTGACGGAGATCTACTCGAAGTCGTTGTAAAGTCACGAGGACTGAGGTCGTGAGAGGCGGACTATTTTGAGTGTTATCTCGCGGGCAAGGAGCTGTTGGAGGCTGTGTGTGTGTGTGTGTGTGTGTGTGTGTGTGTGTGTCACTTGTGTGTTGGTGTTGGTGGTGATGGTGGTGGTGTTGTTGGTGATGGAGTCTCCAACACACAGGTGATGGACGAGGGTGGGAAGAAGAGTACGTTCCTGGACGTGGGTGGGTGTGGACACATGTGGGAGAGACGGGTCGGCCCGTCTTGATCATCAACACAGGAACACTTCCTCCTTCGTCAGGCAGTTGAGAACGTCAGCAGGAGGAGGAGGAGGAGGATTAGGAAGAAGAGGAGGAGGAGGAGGAGGAGGAAGAAGAGGAGGAGGAGGAGGAGATGTCTCGTCTTTAATTTGCCATCTGTCAAGTTTGCACATGGGGGCTGTGAGTGGGTGGGGAGGAGGAGAGGGAGGAGTTCCTCGCAATTAGCTGAACTTCAAGTCCTCATTAGACACACACACACACACACACACACACACACACACACACACACACACACACGGACAATTTCGAATATGTCATGTAATATTTTCTGATTCAAAAATCCTTATTATTTTTCTTCCTTTTTGTTTGTTTGTTCAGCTCTTGTGACAATAGCGACATGTCGTTGTCCGTGGCCCCGCGCACCGTGCCTGCGGCCTCCGGGTTGAGCAGTGGGGGACGACGTTGTAATACAGGAGGTGGGGTGCTTCCTGTTTTCACTCGTCGCTGCTGTTGTGATGGGAAGGAGGAGGAGGAGGTGGTGGTGGTTTCCGGTGAGGAAGTGCCTCTGGCTTCCTGTTGTGGTACGACCTCTTGTGCACAGCGGTGGTACGACCCTTGAGCAAGACGGTGTACGACCCTTGAGTACAGCGTTACGACCCTTGAGCTTGGCGGTACGACCCTTGATTACGGCGGTACGATCCTTGAGCTTGGCGGTACGACCCTTGATTACGGCGGTACGATCCTTGAGCTTGGCGGTACGACCCTTGATTACGGCGGTACGATCCTTGAGTACAGTGGTACGACCCTTGAGCGAGGCGGTACGACCCTTGATTACGGCGGTACGATCCTTGAGTACAGTGGTACGACCCTTGAGCAAGGCGGTACGACCCTTGAGTACAGCGTTACGACCCTTGAGCTTGGTGGTACGACCCTTGATTACGGCGGTACGACCCTTGAGTACAGTGGTACGACCCCTGAGCTTGGCGGTACAACCCTTGAGTACGGCGGTACGACCCTTGAGTACAATGTTACGACCTTTGAGTACGATGGTACGACCCTAGAGCACGACGGTACGACCCTTGAGCACTGGGTATGACCCTACGACCCTTGAGCAAGGCGGTGTACGACCCCTTTGAGCATAATGATACAACCGCTGAGCACGGTGGCACGTACGAAACTTCAGACACGACCTGCGACCTCTTGACCAGAAGGGTCAGGCCATTATCACAATGTTAATGACTTTGACGTTTCCCCACCACGTACGTCTGTGGTGGGAGACGTAAGGCTCTTCCCCTCCTCCCTTATTATAACGTCAGGCGGGGGAGGAGAGGGGGGTTATATAAGTCGCGGTTTAACAAGCAGTTGCCTCGTATGTCCGGTAGATGTGATCTCCTCTACACTGCTGTACATTCATCCTTTCTATTCGTCTTTAAGTGTTGTGTGTTCCTGGCGCTACCCCCAGCTGGTGCGGGAAATGGCGGAGACGTCTGAGAAGAAACGTATATGAATATTCAGTTTTAGTTTCGTTCCATTTCATTTATCGTCTCGTTCGTTCGTTCGTTCCGTCCACCTTTCTTCCTCCCCGGTGTTCTGTTTACTGTTTCCTCTGTTTACCGTTTGCTGGGGAGTGTTCGTTCCGTCCACCTTTCTTCCTCCCCGGTGTTCTGTTTACTGTTTCCTCTGTTTACCGTTGGCTCGGAAGCGTTCGTTCCGTCCACCTTTCTTCCTCCCCGGTGTGCTGTTTACTGTTTCCTCTGTTTACCGTTTGCTGGGGAGTAGGGATGGGGCAGGGTGTGTGGGGGTTGGATCAGGCAGGATTTACCGATGATGTATAGTTAAACATCCCTGAGGAAGGAAGGGGGGGATGTTTTTGTTGTCATTGTTGTCAGCTTGGGAGAACATATATTTGGTTTTCCTTGTGAAGGGGTAACACCTGCTGGCTGGTTTGGTTAGACGAAGAGCGACAGACACAGAGACACGGGTTCGATGGAGATCCACACACACACACACACACACACACATATAGTCGCCATTTCCCGCGTCAGTGAGGTAGCGATTAGGACAAAGGACTGAGCCGAAGAGAATATCCTCACTTGGCCCCCTTCTCTGTTCCCTCTTTTGGAAAATTAAAAAACGAAAGGGGAGGATTTTCAGCCCCCCGCTCCCTCCCCTTTTAGTCGCCTTCTACGACACGCAGGGAATACGTGGGAAGTATTCTTTCTCCCCTATCCCCAGGGATAAATATATATATATATATATATATATATATATATATATATATATATATATATATATATATATATATATATATATATATATATATATATATATATATTCCTATGAGTCCACTGGGAAAATGAAACACGATAAGTTCCCAAATGCACTTTCGTGTAATAATCACATCATCAGGGGAGACACAAGAGAGAAATATAAGTCAGTTGATATACATCGAAGAGACGAAGCTAGTACGCCATTTGGTAAACATGTGATATATAAACATGTGATATATATATATATATATATATATATATATATATATATCCCTGGGGATAGGGGAGAAAGAATACTTCCCACGTATTCCCTGCGTGTCGTAGAAGGCGACTAAAGGGGGAGGGAGCGGGGGGCTGGAAATCTTCCCCTCTCATTTTTTAATTTTCCAAAAGAGGGAACAGAGAAGGGGGCCAAGTGAGGATATTCCCTCTTCGGCTCAGTCCTCTGTTCTAATCGCTACTCACTGACGCGGGAAATGGCGAATATGTGTGTGTGTGTGTGTGTGAGTGTGTGTGTGTGTGTGTGTGTGTGTGTGTGTGTGTTAGAAATGTATAGTGACGTTGTGGATACTTAAATTCAAGTTATGTGATAGTAAAGATGGTTCCAAGAGAAAGGGGGTGGAGGGAGTTTACACGAATGGAAAAAACTTCCCCTACCCCCCATATATATATATATATATATATATATATATATATATATATATATATATATATATATATATATATATATATATATATATATAAATGATAAAGACATAGACAACTATACTAGGGTAAGCAAGTAACGCCATTTATAGAACAACCGTGAGGGAAGGATGAACATCTGGGTTTGGCTGTGGGCCGACTGCCGCGCCCCGTGACTCGAACATGGCATAGCGGGCCCGTGTGTGAATCATGGCCTGCGAACGTCGAAAGCTGTTGGGTGGGGAAAAAAAAAAGAAACTTACAATAATGAGAATATTTAACGCCATCTGGTAATAACTACATCGACCAATCCGGTTCTACGGTTAACGATGTGAATTATTCTACATCTGGCAGCCCGCCATTGTTTGCTGTGCCACTTAATAAAAGACAGTTAGCAAAAAAGAAAAAAAGAAAAAAAAAGTCCTAATGGCGCTAATAACGCGGAAGTAATTCCCTCAATGGACCACCTCCTTAATGGTCAACTTCCTTAATGGATAAGCCTCCTTAAAGGACGAGCAAGCTCCTCCCCCCCTTGATTACGTCACGAGGCGAGTTGCCAAGACGGGATTTAAAAACTCGACCGGGGGAAACCAGAACCAGAGGTTAGGTTAGGTGACAGAGAAATACATAAAAAATGAGACATGCTCAGCTCTTCTGTATGGAAGTAGAGCAGCAGCGGGTATTTATGGTGCATTCTATCTTGGTGCTGGGTTATAGGGGAACCGGATTTGAGACGGAAAACGGATTGGCAGTCCCTTCCATCGTTCCGTGGCCTCGACATTTGGCGGGGGAAATAGTCCGGTGGTGTGGTAAAATTTACGTTGGTTGCCAGCGAGGGAAATGATGGTGAGGATGGTTGTCCAACTGCATCCCAAAGTCGAAGGAAAGATGGAGTAAGAAATTTTGTTTGAGGGATCGGGGCCTGAACATGCAGGAGGGTGAGAGGCATGTAAGGACTAGAGTGGATTGGAACGATGTGGTATATATTGGGGTCGACGTGGTGCCCGTAACTGAACCAGGAGGGCATGTGAAGCGTCTGGGGTAAACCATGGAAAGGTGTGTGGCGGCCTGGATGTGGATTGGAAGCTGTGGTTTCGGTGCATTACACACGACTGTTAGAGACTGAGTGTGGGCGAATGTGGCCCCCTTTTTTTTTGGACTTTTCCTGGCGCTACCTTGCTGAAGCAGGGGATAGCGATGCTCTTTTCCTGTGGGGCGGGGTACCGACAGGAATGGATGAAGGCAAGCATGAATATGTACACATGTATATGTGTCTATGTATGTGTATGTATATATGTATGGGCGTTTATATATATATATATATATATATATATATATATATATATATATATATATATATATATATATATATATATATATATTAAATGCTATAAGTAGAGAGGATTAAAGTTATGGCACCATCTTAGCTAAATGTTTGTTAGGCTCAGAACATTGGAGTTTTGTGGCGGTGTTTGGAGGCCCCAAACTGCGCCCCGCGTCCTGGGGATATTGTGTTACGAGTTTAATGTCGACTGTTGGAGGTAATTAGAGGAGAACGCTGGGCGGGTTCCGTGGGCGGGCTCCCTCCCTCCCGCGTTCTTACCAAGATACATAACTGAGGCTTCGTGTGTGAAGGAAGGTGGCTGGCAGTGTCCTGTCTGTCTGTGGAGTTCTTGAGTAAGGGAATTTCTGTTTCCCCCCTCCCCCTCCGTACCGTCTGTTTGTCTGTTACCCACTCTGTTGCGGGTGAGTTTTTTGCTCCTTCGTCTCTTTCTTTGTTTGACTCTTTGATTTGAGGGTGTTGTCTGCCTTCTTACCGTCTGTTTATTTGTCTTTTCTGTTTTTCCACAGTTGGTAGAGCCTTCTGTTGCCACAGTCTTCCTAAATATCCGTCTGTTTTTTTTTTGTTTTTCCACTGTAGGTAGAGCCTTCTGTTACCACAGTCTGTCTCTGTATCCGTCTGTTTTTTTACTGTTTTTTCTCTGATGTAGATAGAGCCTTCTGTTACCACAGTCTGTCTGTATATCCGTCTGTTTCTTTTCTGTTTTCCACTGCAGGTAGAGCCTTCTGTTACCATAGTCTGTCTCTGTATAACCGTCTGTTTCTTTTCTGTTTTCCACTGCAGGTAGAGCCTTCTGTTACCACAGTCTGTCTCTGTATATCCGTCTGTTTTCCCTTCACAATACCACACAGGAATTATAGTGGATATTATCATCATTAACCCGAGCCGTTGTAAAAGGCTTGGGTCATCACCCAGCCCAGCACTGCTGTGTTGTGGTGGGTCATCACCCAGCCCAGCACTGCTGTGTTGTGGTGGGTCATCACCTAGCCCAGCACTGCTGTGTTGTGGTGGGTCATCACCCAGCCCAGCACTGCTGTGTTTTGGTGGGTCATCACCCAGCCCAGCACTGCTGTGTTGTGCTGGGTCATCACCCAGCCCAGCACTGCTGTGTTGTGCTGGGTCATCACCCAGCCCAGCACTGCTGTGTTGTGGTGGGTCATCACCTAGCCCAGCACTGCTGTGTTGTGCTGGGTCATCACCTAGCCCAGCACTGCTGTGTTGTGCTGGGTCATCACCCAGCCCAGCACTGCTGTGTTGTGGTGGGTCATCACCCAGCCCAGCACTGCTGTGTTGTGCTGGGTCATCACCTAGCCCAGCACTGCTGTGTTGTGGTGGGTCATCACCCAGCCCAGCACTGCTGTGTTGTGCTGGGTCATCACCCAGCCCAGCACTGCTGTGTTGTGCTGGGTCATCACCTAGCCCAGCACTGCTGTGTTGTGGTGGGTCATCACCCAGCCCAGCACTGCTGTGTTGTGCTGGGTCATCACCCAGCCCAGCACTGCTGTGTTGTGGTGGGTCATCACCCAGCCCAGCACTGCTGTGTTGTGCTGGGTCATCACCTAGCCCAGCACTGCTGTGTTGTGGTGGGTCATCACCTAGCCCAGCACTGCTGTGTTGTGCTGGGTCATCACCCAGCCCAGCACTGCTGTGTTGTGCTGATGGAAAGGTCAGAGGTAAAGTTCATCCCAGGAATCAAGTTCACTCGGTTCCATTGCAGATAAAGTTCAGTTCGTTGCCACTCAGATTAGGTTCAGTGGGGGACCAGTTCAAGATTGAATTCAGTGGGGGACCAGTTCAAGATTGAATTCACTGGGGGACCAGTTCAGATGAAATTAATGGGGATCAGTTCAGATGAAATTCAGTGGGGGACCAGTTCAAGATTGAATTTAGTGGGGGACCAGTTCAGATGAAATTCAGTGGGGATCAGTTCAGATGAAATTCAGTGGGGGACCAGTTCAAGATTGAATTCAGTGGGGGACCAGTTCAAGATTGAATTCAGTGGGGGACCAGTTCAGATGAAATTCAGTGGGGATCAGTTCAGATGAAATTCAGTGGGGGACCAATTCAGATGAAATTCAGTGGGGACCAGTTCAAGATTGAATTCAGTGGGGGACCAGTTCAGATGAAATTCAGTGGGGGGCCAGTTCAGATGAAATTCAGTGGGGGACCAGTTCAGATGAAATTCAGTGGGGGGCCAGTTCAGATGAAATTCAGTGGGGGTTCAGTTCATATTAAGTTCTCTTGGGGACCAGTTCAAATTAAAGATTCAGTGGGGGGCGCGCCAGTCCGGGTTAAGTTCAGTGGGCACCAGTACGTACTAAGTCCAGTTAGGACCAGTTCATGCTAAGTTCCTTTCTTTTTTTTTTGGGTGGGATGGGAGGTGGTCCTATTCAGAGCCCGTCGTGCGTTGCAAACGCGACGGACGAACAATACAGCTGACGAACATTTCTCGTCCAGGCGATGAGCGAACGCTGTGGTCGACGACCGTTTTTTTCTTGTCGACAGTTTACACCTGTGATGGCCTCCATCCCGACAGAAATTGTTACCCGCTTCGGGTGTTGTGGAGTGTGTGGATGTGGGAGGCTAGAGTGTGTTGATGTGGGAGGCTAGAGTGCGTTGATGTGGGAGGTTAGAGTGTGTTGATGTGGGAGGCTAGAGTGTGTGGATGTGGGAGGTTAGAGAGTGTTGGTGTGGGAGGCTAGAGTGTGTTGATGTGGGAGGCTAGAGTGTGTTGATGTGGGAGGCTAGAGTGTGTTGATGTGGGAGGTTAGAGAGTGTTGGTGTGGGAGGCCAGAGTGTGTTGATGTGGGAGGCTAGAGTGCGTTGATGTAGGAGGCTAGAGTGTGTTGATGTGGGAGGCTAGAGTGTGTTGATGTGGGAGGCTAGAGTGTGTTGATGTGGGAGGCTAGAGTGTGTTGATGTGGAAGGCTAGAGTGCGTTGATGTGGGAGGCTAGAGTGTGTTGATGTGGGAGGCTAGAGTGTGTTGATGTGGGAGGCTAGAGTGTGTTGATGTGGGAGGCTAGAGTGTGTTGATGTGGGAGGCTAGAGTGTGTTGATGTGGGAGGCTAGAGTGCGTTGATGTGGGAGGCTAGAGTGTGTTGATGTGGGAGGCTAGAGTGTGTTGATGTGGGAGGCTAGAGTGTGTTGATGTGGGAGGCTAGAGTGTGTTGATGTGGGAGGCTAGAGTGTGTTGATGTGGGAGGCTAGAGTGTGTTGAGGGGTTTATTCCCTCCCCAGCAGGGGAGAGACGCCCTCTGCCTCTCCCTCAGCAGGAGACAGACGCCCCAAGCTTTCCTCCCCCATCAGGAGACAGACTTCTCCAGCCTTTCTCCCCCAGCAGGAAACAAACTCCCCAACCCTCCCTGCACCAGCAGGAGACAGATGCCCACGTATTTCCCTCCCCCAGCAGGAGATAGACGAACCCTCATCTCCCTCCCCCAGCAGACGCCCCAGCCTCTCCCCCTGTAGAAGAGACACATGCTCCCTTCCTCCCTGCTCTGACCCGAGACAGACACACACACACACCACTGCCTCCCTCCCCAGGCAGGGGGAAGACGTCCCTTCCTCCTCCCCAGCAGGAGACAGAGGCCCGCTTTCTGTCTTCTCTCGTTGGAGACGGACGCTTCCCTGTCTCCCTCCCCCAGTAGGTGACAGTCGCACTCTACCTTCCTCCCTCAGGAAGAGACAGACGCCCCGTCCCTCCTTCCCTCCCTCTTTCCCTCCCTCCCTCCTGTAGCAGGAGACAGATATCCCCCTCCCTTGCTCCTCAAGTAGGGTGTAGACGCCCCCCTGCCTCGCTTCCCCTGCAGGAGACAGACGCCCCCCAGCGGCGGGCCCCCGGGGACACGCGAGGACCCGCCGTGAGTGTTGGCGGGCCGTGGGAGGTGATCCGTCAAAGCGTCGCCTCTTTTTTTTTTTTTTTTTTTTCTTTGAATCTCGATAAAATGAACAGAATATCTGGACGTGTGAGATACGTCCTTCTTGTCCCGACCCTCAGGTTCCCTGGCCCACTCTGTGTGATAGTGGTCCTGGGGGGGGGTCCTCTCTCTCTCTCTCTCTCTCTCTCTCTCTCTCTCTCTCTCTCTCTCTCTCTCTCTCTCTCTCTCTCTCTCTCTCTCTCCCTCTCCTCTTCTCGATGCCTCCTTATCTCCTCCTCTTCCTTGTCTAACTCCCTTCCTTCCGCCTTCTTTAAGCTTTCTCTCACTTCCTCCTTCCCACTTCCTCTCTCCTCACACTTCGCTCGTGTCCACTCCTCTCTCTCTCCTCACACTTCACTCGTGTCCACTCCTCTCTCTCTCCTCACACTTCACTCGTGTCCACTCCTCTCTCTCTCCTCACACTTCACTCGTGTCCACTCCTCTCTCTCTCCTCACACTTCACTCGTGTCCACTCCTCTCTCTCTCTCCTCACACTTCACTCGTGTCCACTCCTCTCTCTCCTCACACTTCACTCGTGTCCACTCCTCTCTCTCTCTCCTCACACTTCACTCGTGTCCACTCCTCTCTCTCTCTCTCTCCTCACACTTCACTCGTGTCCACTCCTCTCTCTCTCTCCTCACACTTCACTCGTGTCCACTCCTCTCTCTCTCTCCTCACACTTCACTCATGTCCACTCCTCTCTCTCTCCTCACACTTCGCTCGTGTCCACTCCTCTCTCTCCTCACACTTCACTCGTGTCCACTCCTCTCTCTCCTCACACTTCACTCGTGTCCACTCCTCTCTCTCCTCACACTTCACTCGTGTCCACTCCTCTCTCTCTCTCCTCACACTTCACTCGTGTCCACTCCTCTCTCTCCTCACACTTCACTCGTGTCCACTCCTCTCTCTCCTCACACTTCACTCGTGTCCACTCCTCTCTCTCCTCACACTTCACTCGTGTCCACTCCTCTCTCTCCTCACACTTCACTCGTGTCCACTCCTCTCTCTCCTCACACTTCACTCGTGTCCACTCCTCTCTCTCTCCTCACACTTCACTGGTGTCCACTCCTCTCTCTCTCCTCACACTTCACTCGTGTCCACTCCTCTCTCTCCTCACACTTCACTCGTATGATCCCATCATGATCGACAGCGTATTTCAGTTTCCTCTCCTAGTCCCCTTTCTGTATAGCATCTATCATGTCTGTTTGAGTCATGTCTATATCCTATGTCAATATCATATTTCTATCCATTGCTCTAAGACGACATTGCACTAGTAATTTAGAATTAGAGTTAGAAAAAAAGAAGGAGGACATAGATTATTGCAAATATCGTCTTTCTAAATTAAGGAACACATAATAGATGGTTTTAGAAATATCCTCATTACCAAGGCAGGAGAGAAAAAAAAATACAATGATTACGGAAGGTTTTAAATCCTCTGAAGTAAACAAAGAAACGTTTGTTCCGCAGCGAACGTTCGTGCACAAACGTTTCCACGAACGAGTTTCCATGAATTGTTCTGGAGAGACAATAGCAGCAGCGGTGGTGGTGACCCGCCCCGCCTCCCCGCCTCCCTCATCCCTCCTCCCTAGTCATGACCCTTCCACCCCTCCCCCCTCCCCTCTCCCCTCTATCTAGTGGTGACCCCTCCCCCTCTCCCCTCTATTTAGTGATGACCCTTCCCCCTCTCCCCTCTATTTGTGGTGACCCTTCCCCCTCCCCCTATCCCCTCTTTCTAGTGATGACCCTTCCCCCTCTCCCCTCTATTTAGTGGTGACCCTTCCCCCTCCCCCTATCCCCTCTTTCTAGTGATGACCCTTCCCCCTTCCCCTCTTCCTAGTGATGACCCTTCCCCCTCCCTCTCTTCCTAGTGATGACCCTTCCCCCTCTCCCCTCTATTTAGTGATGACCCTTCCCCCTTCCCCTCTTCCTGGTGATGACCCTCTCCCCTCTTCCCAGTGATGACCCTTCCCCCTCCCCCCTCTTTCTGGTGATGACCCCTCCCCCTCCCCCTTTTTCTAGTGATGACCCCTCCCTCTTCCCCTCCTCCTCCTAGTGGTGACCCCTCCCTCTTCCCCTCTTCCTCCTAGTGGTGACCACCCCTCCCTCCCTCCCTCCCTCTTCTCTTCCTCCCCCACCCACGCCCAACCCCTCCCCTCTTCCTTCCTTCCCCCCTACGCAACACCTGGTTCGTGGTGCACAACATGGAGAGAGATGAATGGGGAGGAGGGAGGGAGAGAGGGATGATGAATGGGTAGGAGAGAGGGAGAGAGGGAGTGATGAATGGGTGGGGGAGAGAGAGAGAGAGATGGGGTGATGAATGGGGAGGAGGGAGGGAGGGAGGGAGGGATGATGAATGGAGAGGAGGGATGGAAAGAGGGATGATAAATGGGTAGGAGAGAGAGAGAGAGAGAGAGAGAGAGAGAGAGAGAGAGAGAGAGAGAGAGAGAGAGAGAGAGAGAGAATTGAGGTGGTGTGTGGGTGTCGTGGCGGAATTGGACGTTCGCTCAGCAGTCGTGGTGAGGGAGTCTCTCCTGTCTCCCGTTTTCTTTGCGAGACGTCATTTTCTGGGGACCCTTACCTTGTGGGTCATTACCTGATGGGACATTATCTTGTGGGATATTCTATTGGGACACTTTCTGGTGGGCGTTCTATGATGGGACGTTATTATCTCGTGGGATATCCCATTGTAGGACATTATCTTTTGGGATATTCTATTGGGACACCTTCTTGTGGGCGTTCTATGATGGGACGTTATTATCTCGTGGGATATCCCATTGTAGGACATTATCTTGTGGGATATTATACAGTGGGACATTCTCTTGTGGGACATCTTGGGACATTACCTTGTGGGATATTCTATAGTGGGACATTACCTTGTGGGATATCCTATAGTGGGACATCATCGTGTGGGACACTGTCCTGTGGGACACTTATCATGTGGATCATTATCTATTGGGACAGAATCTTGTGGGTATTCATGGTGTGGGACATTATGTTGTGGCACACTATCCCATGGTTTATAGTCATCTGGGACTTTTGACTGTGGTGTGGGCCGATTATCTTGTGGGATATCATCTTAAAGGGCCGCTTTCTTTCTCCTCTGGGACGTCATCCGGTAACATACCTGTGTTTCGTGGGACACAATCTTGTGGGACATTATCTTGTGGGACATGTTCATGTGGGACACAATCTTGTGGGACATTATCTTGGGTCATGATCGTATGGGACTATATCCCCTGGTTGACGTCATCATCTGTGGGATACTCTCCCTCTATCCCCTGGTTGACGTCATCATCTGTGGGATACTCTCCCTATATCCCCTGGTTGACGTCATCATCTGTGGGATACTCTCCCTATATCCCCTGGTTGACGTCATCATCTGTGGGATACTCTCCCTATATCCCCTGGTTGACGTCACCATCTGTGGGATACTCTCCCTATATCCCCTGGTTGACGTCATCATCTGTGGGATACTCTCCCTATATCCCCTGGTTGACGTCATCATCTGTGGGATACTCTCCCTATATCCCCCTGGTTGACGTCATCATCTGTGGGATACTCTCCCTATATCCCCCTGGTTGACGTCATCATCTGTGGGATACTCTCCCTATATCCCCTGGTTGACGTCACCATCTGTGGGATACTCTCCCTATATCCCCTGGTTGACGTCATCATCTGTGGGATACTCTCCCTATATCCCCTGGTTGACGTCACCATCTGTGGGATACTCTCCCTTTATCCCCTGGTTGACGTCATCATCTGTGGGATACTCTCCCTATATCCCCTGGTTGACGTCATCATCTGTGGGATACTCTCCCTATATCCCCTGGTTGACGTCATCATCTGTGGGATACTCTCCCTATATCCCCTGGTTGACGTCATCATCTGTGGGATACTCTCCCTATATCCCCTGGTTGACGTCATCATCTGTGGGATACTCTCCCTATATCCCCTGGTTGACGTCACCATCTGTGGGATACTCTCCCTTTATCCCCTGGTTGACGTCATCATCTGTGGGATACTCTCCCTATATCCCCTGGGGTCATTATCATCTTGTGGGACGTCCTGTGGGATACTCTCTCGCGGGACGTGATCCCAGGGGACATTTACAGTGTGGTTACGTGGCATTTTCAAGCGCAGGGCTTTTTACAAGGGCATTGAATGCTCAGTATTCACTGAAGGGGACAACACATTGTTGTGTTGTGTTGCGTACGTCGCAAATTCTGTTTGGTACGGCTTGACGCCCGTGTTGCAGGCGTAGAATGCGTCATTGTGGGGGTGTTTGCGTAGCTGGGGTTGGGGTTGGGGGATTTAACGTGTTCTACCAGCTGGGGAGGGCTCGAGGATTCCTGTGTGTAGGGGAGAGGAAGGGGAGGAAGAAGGATGGGAAGAAGGAGGTGAATGGAGAGTGGGGGAGGAGGGAGAGAGGGAGTGATGAATGGGTGGGGGAGAGAGAGAGAGAGAGAGGGGATGATGAATGGGGAGGAGGGAGGGAGGGAGGGATGATGAATGGGGAGGAGGGAGGGAGAGAGGGGGTGATGAATGGGGAAGGGAGAGAAAAGAGAGAGAGAGGGGAAGATGAATGGGGAGGGGGGAGGGGGGAAGGGGGGGAGGGGATGATGAAAGGGGGGGAGGGAGGGGAGAGGGGGTGATGGGGTGGGGAGGAGGGGGGGGAGAGAGGGGAGTTTAAAGGGGGGAGGGGGGGAAGGGGGGGATGGGGTGATGGGAAAGGGGAGGGGGGGGAGGGAGAGAGGGGAGTTGGATGGGGGGGGAGGGAGGGGAAGGGGGGAAGGGGGGGGGATGGGGGGATGGAAAGGGGAAGGGGGGAGGGAGAGAGGGGAGTTGGGGGGGGTGGGGAAGGAGGGGGGAGAGAGGGATGGATGGGGTGATGAATGGGGAGGAGGGAGGGGAGAGGGGACGTTGGATGGGGAGGAGGGAGGGAGAGAGGGATGGATGGGGTGATGAATGGGGAGGAGGGGGAGAGAGAGAGAGAGGGAGAACAAGAAACCCTGGAGGAGGGAGATAAAGTTAGCATTACGAGGTGGCTGATGGTGGGCTGGCCAGGGTGATTACTGGCTTTACCAGTCCCTGGAGGGCGCTCACCAGCTCCCTGCCTCCCTCGCTCACCCTCCACTCACTGCTGGTAGTGGTGGTTGTGGTGGCTGGTGGCCATGAAGGTGGTGGTTGTGGTGGCTAGTGGTCAATATGCAGGTAGTGGTGGTGGCAGTGTGGTGGTTAGTGGTCAATATGCAGGTGGTGGTGGTGGCAGTGTGGTGGCTAGTGGTCAATATGCAGGTAGTGGTGGTGGCAGTGTGGTGGCTAGTGGCCAATATGCAGGTAGTGATGGTAGCGGCAGTGTAGTGGTTAGTGGCAGGTAGTGGTGGTGGCAGTGGCATTGTGGTGGTCCATATTTCATTAATAGTCTCTGAAAAAAAGAAGAGTTGTGGTCCATCACCCCAGGTTTCGTGAGGGCCAGCCTCCCCACTGGTTGCCTCCCCACCGCTCCTCCCCCACACACATCTCCCCACCGCTCCTCCCCCACACACATCTCCCCACCGCTCCTCCCCCACACACATCTCCCCACCGCTCCTCCCCCACACACATCTCCCCTCCGCTCCTCCCCCACACACATCTCCCCACCGCTCCTCCCCCACACACATCTCCCCCACCGCTCCTCCCCCCACACATCTCCCCACCGCTCCTCCCCCACACATCTCCCCACCGCTCCTCCCCCAAACACATCTCCCCTCCGCTCCTCCCCCACACACATCTTCCCACCGCTCCTCCCCCACACATCTCCCCACCGCTCCTCCCCCACACACATCTCCCCACCGCTCCTCCCCCACACACATCTCCCCACCGCTCCTCCCCCACACACATCTCCCCACTCCCCCACACACATCTCCCCACTCCCCCGTGGCCGAACATGATTCTCTTATATATCCTCCCCTCCTCCTCTACCCCCTCCTCCCTCCCCCCAACACCCGTGGTCAGGGGGGGGGGGGATATAGCCGGCAGCGTCTGGGGTACACACAGTATATGAGACTGTGATGTATATATATATACGTATATATATACGTATAAACTGTTTTTCATGTTTTGCCAGGCGCGCTGCGCTGCTCTCTCTCTCTCTCTCTCTCTCTCTCTCTCTCTCTCTCTCTCTCTCTCTCTCTCTCTCTCTCTCTCTCTCTCTCTCTCTCTCTCTCCATCTTGGTGGCGTTTTATTTGAAGTGTGATTGTGTGTGTGTGTGTGTGTGTGTGTGTGTGTGTGTGTGTGTGTGTGTGTGTGTGTGTGTGTGTGTGTGTGTGTGTGTCGTCAGTCAGTCATCAGCTTTCTCGTTGTCTTTGTCAATACTTGACAGACC
This sequence comes from Panulirus ornatus, assembly GCF_036320965.1. Classification (NCBI taxonomy): domain Eukaryota; kingdom Metazoa; phylum Arthropoda; class Malacostraca; order Decapoda; family Palinuridae; genus Panulirus; species Panulirus ornatus. The sequence goes on along the minus strand of NC_092234.1, from coordinate 50,839,821 downwards.
GCATTCTCCAGGGAGACTGGGCTGTAGCTGAGCTAAATTTCCCTGGCCTCCTTTCTTAAAGATGGGTCACAGACTTGTCCTCTTCTTCTTCTTCGTCTCCCTCGGTTCCATTAACGTCCTCCAGTGGCATGCAGATCAAATCCAGTGAGTGGCCTTGTGTAGCTCGTCTGCTGTCTTCACACTTCCTCAAACCCACTTGGGGACACTTTCTTAGCACCGTGAGCATGATATGGCCCAAGTCTCCCTCCTTTATTAGTTATCAGTCTGTTTTTTTATTAATTGATTTATCTATTTTCATTTATTTATTCTTGGTGATGTCATTGTTTTCCAAGACCTCCCACCTGATCTGTCTTACATGTTGGAGGGGCTGGAGTGTCCACCACTGCGAAAACACTTTTGAGGTTGTCGATCAGTTCTTCACATATCCCAGCACCAGCCTCTACATCTCTTCTCCTTCTAAATCCTTTAATCTGGTTATCTTTTATTGATAACCAAGACTACACCGCTCGCGAGGCGATGGGAGAGTTGGGGGTATCAACCAGCCTCGTCCACCATATTCATTTGCAAGTTCTTCTGTTCCTTCTTTCCCAGACGACCTTGGCATACGCGTTCCTTGCGCCCTTCGAGATCTACCTGGTTTCCCCCCTTCTGGTGCCCAGCCTGTGTCCTCTCCCCACAGCACAGCTTGTAAGAACTCGTGTCTATTCATTCACTGTTGCTTATTCTCATTCTCTGGTCTTGAGTCGACCCAGAGGAGGAGGAGGTCACCACCCTTCGAGGCGACCCTTGACCCTCGGAGGGGAGGTCACCTTGCAAGGGGTAGTCCTTCCTTGACGCAGGAGGAGGAGGAGGAGGAGGACGAAGAGGTCGTCACGCATTTCTTAACCCCCTGGTACCAGGTCACAACGAGAGAGTAAAGGTCGCCTGGTATTCTTCCTCAGGTCACACACACACACACACACACACACACACACACACACACACACACACACACACACACACACACACACACACACGACCAGGAATGTACGTGTATGATGGTGGTGAGGAGGAGGGAGTGAGTGAGTGTGAGGGAGAGGGGTGGGAATGTATGATGAGGTTATACATATATATGGAGGCTGGGTGCAGGAATGAGGTCAGGTCGAGGAAGGCTCCTCCCCCTCCCCTTGGTCGGGTGCACGCGACGTGTACGCGTCAAGCTCACGTTGCATATGAAGTCTCCC
>NC_092234.1:50816098-50836098 GCF_036320965.1 Panulirus ornatus | reverse complement strand
ACTGCTTGCCTTTCTCTCACGGTTTTTTATATTATTATTATTATTATTATTATTATTATTATTATTATTATTATCATTATTATTATTATTAATATTATTATTATTATTATTATTATTATTATTATTATTATTATTATTATTATTATTATTATTATTATCATTATTATTATTATTATTATTATTATTATTATTACTGCTGTTAATTATCATTTTGTTATTATTATCATTCGGTAATTATCCTTATATTGCTTTTAAAGTTCCTCTTCCAAGAATCGCTAAATCATTTACCGTATGTTGCGTTCTGTTCCTTGCTTGTTTACAATCCCGTTTTCTTTCATGTTTATTGTTGTTCTGTCCTTCTTTCATCGTCTTAACTGAGATTTATTCTTTGTCTTCGTCGGCTGCATTTAGATTTATTCTCCCTCCATTTACTTCATTTAGATTTATTCTCCCTCCATTTACTTCATTTAGATTTATTCTCCCTCCATTTACTTCATTTAGATTTATTCTCCCTCCATTTACTTCATTTAGATTTATTCTCCCTCCATTTACTTCATTTAGATTTATTCTCCCTCCATTTACTTCATTTAGATTTATTCTCCCTCCATTTACTTCATTTAGATTTATTCTCCCTCCATTTACTTCATTTAGATTTATTCTCCCTCCATTTACTTCATTTAGATTTATTCTCCCTCCATTTACTTCATTTAGATTTATTCTCTTTCTTCTTCTTCGTCGTGTGTGTGTCGCCAGTGGGTGAGTCAAGTCTTCCTCCTTCGTTCATTGCGTTTTGTAAACGAGTATGGATCACTTTGGAGGTCCGCTGATGACTTATACTTTACAGTTCACTTATACTTTACAGTTGGATGATGTGATTTATAATTGGATGACTTATACTTTACACTTGGATGATGTGATTTACAAGTGGATGACATACTTTACACTTGGATGATGTGATTTATAAGTGGATGACTTATATACTTTACACTTGGATGATGTGATTTATAAGTGGATGACTTATATACTTTACACTTGGATGATGTGATTTACAAGTGGATGACATACTTTACACTTGGATGATGTGATTTATAAGTGGATGACTTATATACTTTACAGTTGGGTGATGTGATTTATAAGTGGATGACTTATACTTTACACTTGGATGATGTGATTTATAAGTGGATGACTTATACTTTACACTTGGATGATGTGATTTATAAGTGGATGACTTATATACTTTACAGTTGGGTGATGTGATTTATAAGTGGATGACTTATACTTTACACTTGGATGATGTGATTTATAAGTGGATGACTTATACTTTACATTTGGATGATGTGATTTACAAGTGGATGACTTATACTTTACACTTGGATGATGTGATTTATAAGTGGATGACTTATACTTTACATTTGGATGATGTGATTTACAAGTGGATGACTTATACTTTACACTTGGATGATGTGATTTACGAATGAATGCTGTGATTTACAGTAGTCGTGTCTGTCTGCCACACTTATTGTGTTGTGTCTGTCAACCACACTTATGTCTACTACACTTGTTGTGTTGTGTCTGTCTACCACACTTATGTCTACTACACTTGTTGTGTTGTGTCTGTCTACCACACTTATGTCTACCACACTTGTTGTGTTGTGTCTGTCTACCACACTTATGTCTACTACACTTGTTGTGTTGTGTCTGTCTACCACACTTATGTCTACCACACTTGTTGTGTTGTGTCTGTCTACCACACTTATGTCTACCACACTTGTTGTGTTGTGTCTGTCTACCACACTTGTTGTGTTGTGTCTGTTTACCACATTGGTGTCTACCACACTTAGTATTGTGGTTTCTGTCTACCGCACCTATTGTGGTTTCCGTCTACCACAACTGGTGTAGTTGACAGACGCCGCGACCGGTATGGCAGACAGAGAGAACGACGGGTGCGGTAGACGGGCACCACAACAGATGCGGTAGACGCGCACCACAACAGATGCGGTAGACGGGCACCACAACAGATGCGGTAGACGGGCACCACAACAGATGCGGTAGACGGGCACCACAACAGATGCGGTAGACGGGCACCACAACAGGTGCGGTAGACGGGCACCACAACAGATGCGGTAGACGGGCACCACAACAGGTGCGGTAGACGGGCACCACAACAGGTGCGGTAGACGGGCACCACAACCACCACAATACGTCATTGTCTCTCAAGAACAATGATGTTTGTGGTTAAAGTAGTGAGGCTGGTGGTGTTGCTGGGAGGGAGGTGGAGATGAACGTCCCGGCCAATCCCAGTACATCCCGGCCAATCCCAGTACATCCCGGGCCAATCCCAGTACATCCCGACCAATCCCAGTACATCCCGGGCCAATCCCAGTACATCCCGGGCCAATCCCAGTACATCCCAGCCAATCCCAGTACATCCCGGGCCAATCCCAGTACATCCCAGCCAATCCCAGTACATCCCAGCCAATCCCACTACATCCCGGGCCAATCCCAGTACATCCCGGGCCAATCCCAGTACATCCCAGCCAATCCCAGTACATCCCGGGCCAATCCCAGTACATCCCAGCCAATCCCAGTACATCCCGGGCCAATCCCAGTACATCCCGGCCAATCCCAGTACATCCCGGGCCAATCCCAGTACATCCCGGCCCATCCCAGTACATCCCGGCCCATCCCAGTACATCCCGGGCCAATCCCAGTACATCCCGGGCCAATCCCAGTACATCCCGGGCCAATCCCAGTACATCCCGGCCAATCCCAGTACATCCCGGGCCAGTCCCAGTACATCCCGGGCCAATCCCAGTACATCCCGGGCCAATCCCAGTACATCCCGGGCCAATCCCAGTACATCCCGGGCCAATCCCAGTACATCCCTTCGTCTCCCTGACCATCCCAGCGTGTCAGGAGAGGCGTGTGGTGGTGGTGGTGGTAGATGGATGAATAATTGTGGTTGCTGCGCGTCTCGCCTGCTGGGATGTGATAGGCCCCAGACATTCCCTCACCCCACCCACCCATCACCGGCGAGTCTGCTGGCCTGGGGAAACCAGTCTCTCTCTCTCTCTCTCTCTCTCTCTCTCTCTCTCTCTCTCTCTCTCTCTCTCTCTGTTTCAAGGCGGGGGTTCGAGGGTGGGGGGTCGTACTCTGGGGCTCAAGGGGTCGCACCGACGTGCTCGAGAGGTGTCGTCGTGCCTTCGTTCTCAAGGGTTGTGGAGTCGTGCTCAGTGGGTCGTCGTGCCGTCTTGCTCGGGAGGTCGTGCTCCTCGTTCTCAAGGGTCGTGGAGGCGTGTTCAAGATGTCGTACCTTCGTGTGCTCAAGGGGTCGTACCTCGTTGCCAGTGCGGTCGTGCCGTCGTGCTCAAAGGTCGTCGTACCGTCGTGCTCAAAGGATGGTCGTGCCGTAGTACTCAAAGGTCGTCGCACCGTCGTGCTCACAGGTCGTCGTACCGTCGTGCTCAAGAATGGTCGCACCGTCGCTGTCAAAGGTCGTCGCACCGTCGTGCTCAAAGGTCGTCGCACCGTCGTGCTCAAAGGTCGTCGCACCGTCGTGCTCAAAGGTCGTCGCACCGTCGCTGCTCAAAGGTCGTCGCACCGTCGCTGCTCAAAGGTCGTCGTACCGTCGTGCTCAAAGGTCGTCGCACCGTCGTGCTCAAGGGTGGTCGTAGCGTCGTGCTCAGGGGTAGAGAAAGCAAAGAAAACGGCCAGTGGTTACCCCCTGGTGTGGGTCATTGATAGTCCTAAGAATGTGTTGCTGTGTGTGTAGATGTTCACAATGTAGAGGAGGAAGATTACGGTGGAGGAGGAGGAGGGTGGTATGGGGAAGGAGGAGGAGGAGGAGGAGGAGGTAGGGAAGAGGAGGAGGAGGAGGAGGAGGAGGAGGAGGAGGAGGAGGAGGAGGAGGGTGGTATGGGGAAGGAGGAGGAGGAGGAGGAGGAGGAGGAGGGTGGTATGGGGAAGGAGGAGGAGGAGGAGGAGGAGGAGGAGGAGGGTGGTAAGGAGGAGGAGGAGGAGGAGGAGGAATATCTGTGGCTACTGTCCCGGGTATATAGAGGGAGACAGGTGATGTAGAAGTAGATGATGGAGAGGGTTTTTTTTTTATGGACGTGGATTTGTGAGGATGATGTTGGGGTTATGAGGATGGCGTTGGAGTTATGAGGATGGAGCTTGTATTTGCCATTGCTGTACATAGTGTGCACAGGGGAATTCTCTGTTATCTCCTGGGTATGTGTGTGTGTGTGTGTGTGTGTGTGTGTGTGGAGACTTCGTCATGTCGGCAGCCTAACTCACACGTCATACATAAACACTTCCCTCATACCTGTACCACTAGTGCCTTAGTGTCCTGGTGAACAGCTGATTCCATTTCGGGTCACGTACACTTGCCTAATAGATGTGCCGATCAATGAAGAAAAACCTTGAAGGGTCTTTCCCCCTAGTGGTGTAACCCCAGTGGTCTTGAAGGGAAGGAAGTTGGAACCCTCGCCCAGTGGTGGACGTGTTGCACATGAACGTACGGGACACGCAAGTTAGTGAATAATTTGGCCTACGGTCATTCAAACACGGAAATGACTTGCATGTATGTTTTCTTATGTGGGTAGTGGGAGGTGGGTGGGCGGTGGGCCACGTAACTTGGAGATTGGGTGGGTGGGTTGGGTGGGTTGGGGTGGGTAATGTAAGTGGTGTTTATGAGAGTCTCAAGGTGGAGGGGCAAGGGGATTGGGGTGAGGAGGAGGAGGAGGAAGGGAGAGCTTCTGATGGCACTTTATGAGGATGGGTTTATGAGGGAGGAGGAGGGTGGTGGTGCTCCTCCTCCTCATTGGGGGGAGGGGGGGGCGCTAGTCTTGACCTCTCTCTCTCTCTCTCTCTCTCTCTCTCTCTCTCTCTCTCTCTCTCTCTCTCTCTCTCTCTCTCTCCCCACCAAGGCCCGGCCGCCCTCCTCCTCCTCCTCCTCCTCCTCCTCCTCCTCCTCCTCCTCCTCCTCCTCCTCCTCCTCCTCTTCCTCCTCCTTCTCCTCCTCCTCTTCCTCCTCCTCTTCCTCCTCCTCCTCCTCCTCCTCCTCCTCTCCCTGTGTGAGAGCTGCTCCCTCCCTCTCCCCAGCTCTCACTAATCCTCTCTCTTCACTTTGTAAATGTTGCCTTTGGATTATCTTCGTCCACTTTTTTATTTGTTCATTTATTTCTTGTTGTTCTCTTTGTTTTCTGTCTTTGTTTTCCTTGTTTATTCGTGCCCTGCCTCTTGCCTGTACCTGAGTCCCAGGTACAGGCCCGTTTTCAGGTCCCAGATCAGCCGTTTTCAGGTCCCAGGTCAGCAGTTTTCAGGTCCCAGGTCAGCAGTTTTCAGGTCCCAGGTCAGCAGTTTTCAGGTCACTCAGCTACTGTGGTCCACTGGCCTCAAGTTTCAGGTCCGCCGACCGCGGGACACTCAGATTTCAGGTCCACCAGTCTCAGGTCTCAGAGCCACAGGTCTCTATTCTCAGGTCTTGTGGCCACAGTCTCAGGTCTCAGAGCCACAGGTCTCTATTCTCAGGTCTTAGGGGCCACAGTGTCAGGTCTCAGAGCCACAGGTTTCTATTCTCAGGTCTTGGGGGCCACAGTCTCAGGTCTCAGAGCCACAGGTCTCTATTCTCAGGTCTTGGGGGCCACAGTCTCAGGTCTCGGAGCCACAGGTTTCTATTCTCAGGTCGTGGGGGCCACAGTCTCAGGTCTCGGAGCCACAGGTTTCTATTCTCAGGTCGTGGGGGCCACAGTCTCAGGTCTCGGAGCCACAGGTCTCTATTCTCAGGTCTTGGGGGCCATAGTGTCAGGTCTCAGAGCCACAGGTTTCTATTCTCAGGTCGTGGGGGCCACAGTCTCAGGTCTCGGAGCCACAGGTTTCTATTCTCAGGTCGTAGGGCCATAGTGTCAGGTCTCAGAGCCACAGGTTTCTATTCTCAGGTCGTGGGGGCCACAGTGTCAGGTCTCAGGGTGACCCTTCACCGTATGCATCTTGCCCCTAATCTTCATTCAACCTGCGCCGGTCTCCCTACACCCTAATCTGCTCCTCCTAATCCTTTGCCTTCCTCCTCACTCCTAATCGTTTGGTTCCCCCTGGTCGTTGTGTGTGTGTGTGTGTGTGTGTGTGTGTGTGTGTGTGTGTGTGTGTGTGTGTGTGTGTGTGTCTTCCTAATCTCTCATCAGCTCCTCCTAATCATTTTGGTTGTATTTTTTTTTTTTGCCCTGTCTTTCAGGACCTCCCAATCTATCTACTCCTTACAAACATGTCTTTGTCTGTCATCTAAATCCCAATCCTTTCCCATCAGTGTTAGTCTCATCCCTTCCCAATCAGTCCCTATCTTTGTTAATCTAATCCCCTGCCAATCTCTTCACTCAGGCTATCTGTTCCCTGCCAGTGGATCTACATGCTTCCAATCTTCATTCTCGACAGTCTGTCCAATCACTCAATTTTTATCTTGTTCCATTCTAGTCTTTTTACCCATTGAATACTTCCAATCCCTCTCAGTCTCTCTGTTTCCTCCCAATCATTGCATCTCTGCGTTCTGTTCCAATCATTCTGTTCCCTCCAGTTCACTGCATTCTGTGCGTTCTGTTCCAATCATTCAGTTCCCTCCAGTTCACTGCATCCTTTGCGTTCTGTTCCAATCTCTCTGCTTCCTTCCATTATCTCTACTCCCTTCCAATCCTTGGTCCCAATCACCCCAGGCCATGCCAATCACACCCCCTTATCCTGCCTTCCTTTACTGACATTATTATTTATACCTCCTAATCTTTTATCCCCCCCTGTCTCCCCTCTTCTCCCCTCCCCCCCTTGATCGCTCAGTCTACCCTTCCCCTTCTCTCCTGACCCTCCAACAGCCCCTCCCCTCTTCTCCCCTCCCTCCACCCTCCCCCTTGATCGCTCAGTCTACCCTTCCCCCTTCCCTCCTGACCCTCCAACAGCCCCTCCCCTCCTCTCCCCTCCCCCCACCCTCCCCCTTGATCGCTCAGTCTACCCTTCCCCCTTCCCTCCTGACCCTCCAACTGTCCCTCCCTCCCTCTCCCCTCCCCCTACCCTCCCCCTTGATCGCTCAGTCTACCCTTCCCCCTTCCCTCCTGACCCTCCAACAGCCCCTCCCCTCCTCTCCCCTCCCCCCTACCCTCCCCCTTGATCGCTCAGTCTACCCTTCCCCCTCCCTCCTGACCCTTCGACAGTCCCTCCCTCCCTCTCCCCTCCCTCCACCCTCCCCCTTGATCCCCTTCCCTCCTGACCCTCCAACAGCCCCTCCCCTCCTCTCCCCTCCCTCCACCCTCCCCCTTGATCGCTCAGTCTACCCTTCCCCTTCCCTCCTGACCCTCCAACAGCCCCTCCCCTCCCCCCACCCTCCCCCTTGATCGCTCAGTCTACCCTTCCCCCTCCCTCCTGACCCTCCAACTGTCCCTCCCTCCCTCTCCCCTCCCCCTTGATCGCTCAGTCTACCCTTCCCCCTCCCTCCTGACCCTCCAACTGTCCCTCCCTCCCTCTCCCCTCCCCCTTGATCGCTCAGTCTACCCTTCCCCCTCCCTCCTGACCCTCCAACAGCCCCTCCCCTCCTCTCCCCTCCCCCTCCCTCCCTCCTCCGCCGCCTCCTCCCCCTACTCCTGCCAATCCTGGAAGATGAAATGTATTACAGCCTTGTTTACCCGGCCCGTGGTCTTGTTTACCCGATCTGTGCTCTCGTTTACCCGATCCATGGTCTTGTTTACCCGGCCCATGGTCTTGTTTGCCTGGTCTGTGGTCTTGTTTACCTGGTCCGTGGTCTTGTTTACCCGGCCCATGGTCTTGTTTATCTAGTCTGTGGTCTTGTGTACCGGATCTGTGGTCTTGTTTACCTAGTCTGTGGTCTTGTGTACCGGATCTGTGGTCTTGTTTACTTGGTCCATGGCCTTGTTTACTCGGTCCGTTGTTTCGTTTACCTGATCAGTGGTCTTGTCTACCTGATGAGTGGTCTTGTCTACCTGATAAGTGGTCTTGTCTACCTGGTCAGTGTGGTCTTGTCTACCTGGTCAGTGTGGTCTTGTCTACCTGGTCAGTGTGGTCTTGTCTCCCTGGTCAGTGTGGTCTTGTCTACCTGGTCAGGGTGGTCTTGTCTACCTGGTCAGTGTGGTCTTCTTTGCCTGGTCCATGGTCTTGTTTACGTGGTCCATAGTCTTCCTGAAGAGCTTTAAGCCTGTTTCGTTGATTCCTGGCCATTGAACCCCTTACCTAACGTCGTCCTGGCCATTGAACTCCCTTACCTAACGTCGTCCTGGCCATTAAACCCCTTACCTAACGTCGTCCTGGCCATTGAACTCCTTACCTAACGTCGTCCTGGCCATTAAACTCCCTTACCTAACGTCGTCCTGGCCATTAAACTCCCTTACCTAACATCGTCCTGGCCATTGAACTCCTTACCTAACATCGTCCTGGCCATTGAACCCCTTACCTAACGTCGTCCTGGCCATTGAACTCCTCACCTAACGTCGTCCTGGCCATTGAACTCCTCACCTAACGTCTTCCTGGCCATTGAACCCCCCCCCTTACCTTAACGTTCCTGTGGCCACAGTAGATCCTCACCCATCGTCTTCGTGTGGCCATGACCTTCGTCACCATCAAACACCCTCAAAACACACACGCCATTGCTTTCGGCGCGGCGCGCGCGCGCGCGCCCTCTCCGTCTTCCCTAACCGCATGTGAACGCAATGCCTCCCACTCGACCAGCGGGAGAGATGCCTTGGTGATGAGCCAGGGCTGGCGGCCCGCGCGCGCGTGTCTCTCTCTCTCTCGTCGCATCGAAGGCAGGGTCGTCTGTGGGAAGTGGGGTAAGGGAGGGAGGGAGGTGGGAATTAGGGGGTGGGGGAGGATTGGATTCCAACCTAAGGTATTCAGCGTTGTAAATGGAGGGTCCGGTAGCATAGCCCTTAAAAAGGTCTAAGGGTGAGGGGAAAATAATAAAGTTCTTCGTAAATTTTTCTTTTTTCTTAGCACAAGACGACAAAGGTCGCTCGAGGCCCCTCCGGGGGATTTTGTTAGTCAACTCGTTTGTTTAGTCTTGATGAGTTTGACGGTGGTGCCCTTGTACCACCCGGGTATGATTAGGGCCCTCAGGGGGCGGAGCTGGAGGCGGTGCCCTTGTACCACCCGGGTATGATTAGGGCCCTCAGGGGGCGGAGCTGGAGGCGGTGCCCTTGTACCACCCGGGTATGATTAGGGCTCTCAGGGGGCGGAGCTGGAGGCGGTGCCCTTGTACCACCCGGGTATGATTAGGGCCCTCAGGGGGCGGAGCTGGAGGCGGTGCCCTTGTACCACCCGGGTATGATTAGGGCTCTCAGGGGGCGGAGCTGGAGGCGGTGCCCTTGTACCACCCGGGTATGATTAGGGCCCTCAGGGGGCGGAGCTGGAGGCGGTGCCCTTGTACCACCCGGGTATGATTAGGGCTCTCAGGGGGCGGAGCTGGAGGCGGTGCCCTTGTACCACCCGGGTATGATTAGGGCCCTCAGGGGGCGGAGCTGGAGGCGGTGCCATTGTACCACCCGGGTATGATTACGGCCCTCAGGGGGCGGAGCTGGAGGCGGTGCCCTTGTACCACCCGGGTATGATTAGGGCCCTCAGGGGGCGGAGCTGGAGGCGGTGCCCTTGTACCACCCGGGTATGATTACGGCCCTCAGGGGGCGGAGCTGGAGGCGGTGCCCTTGTACCACCCGGCTATGATTAGGGCTCTCAGGGGGCGGAGCTGGAGGTTACCAGACCTTATTATTTTTTTCCTCTCCCCACTTTTCCCCTGAGAGAAAAGAAGAAAAAAGTTGAAAGTAATTCGAAAGCTTAGTTCCAGATATGGTGGATCTCTTGGGAGGAACACTCCATTTAATTATTTTTTCCATGTTGAAGGCTCCAAAAGTCTATATCAAGCCCGGGCCTTATTGGAAATCTACAAGGACGAATCGATCCTTTATGTAAACGGAACAGCTGTTCAGAAGGGAAAGAAGTTTCGACATCTAAACAGGACACCCACTTTCTTCGAGACAGACTAAACTATTCCCGTAATGTGGGGGTGTCCAAGAAAGAGTGGGTGTTACAGTAACACCAAGTATGTTGTCATTGAGTCAAGAGATGGAATTACAGAACCGTCAAAGGAGAGACGAGAGTTGTGAGGAGTTGTCGATAGAGAGAGAGAGAGAGATGGGTAGACACTTGGTGCCTTGGAGGCAGTAGACTCGATTTCGTCTACCCCCCGCTGAGACATCCTGTCCAAGTCTGAGTTCATTGAGGAAGCTGTGTCAAGACGAGATGCAGATCGAGTGAGAGAAGAGGGAGCAGAATTGAAGGATGTTGATGAATGCAGCGTTGAATCGTCAGCGTATGAGTGTATTAATGTAGTGGAGAGAAACTCGTTGAAAAAAGAAAAAAAGAAAGGAGAAGAAGTGTAAGGGACAGGACAGAATCTTGTGGAACACCGTTGTTGATGGAGAAGGGGGGGGGGGAGAGACTGATCCATCAACCACCACGGAGATAGATCGGCCAGAGAAGAAGCTAGATATGATGGAGCAAAGTGAGGCAGGGAAGCCAAAAGAAGGGGGAGCTTAGAAATGAGATCCCGCTGTGGAGGGATTTGTCAAGGGCATCTGCTTACAACTCCTCGAAATCTTTCTGGGATGATGACCAGCCAAGGGACAGACATACAGCGCAGGATATCGTGGTGCAGGGCTGGTGTGACAGATTACAATGTTTGGATATATTGACTGTATAACAGACAACAGTTTTGTTTTAACGTATCTATGTAACGTAAGTTCCGTTATGACGTATCTGTATAACAGATAAGTTTTGTTATGACGTATCTATGTAACAGATAAGTTCCCTTTATGACGTATCTATATAACAGATAAGTTTTGTTATGATGTATCTATATAACAGATAACAGTTTTGTTATGACGTATCTACATAACAGATAACAGTTTTGTTATGACGTATTTTTATAAGTTTTGTTATGACGTAACTATATTACAGATGACAGTTTTATGACGTAATTGTATAATAGAATGAGTTTTCTTATGATGTCTCTGCATAACATATAACAATGTTCATGTAGGAGCCCCACCCGAAGGGTATGGGATGGTGTTGGGTGGTTGGGTGAGTGTCGTGCGCCCGCCAACGGAAGTATCGTTCGGTTTGTTTACATCGGAGATTCCTCCTTCAAGCCTGCTGCTGTATTTTCAAAGGTCGTCTCTTGCCATTGGTTTACGCGAATCCCCGCCCGCCAGTGGGAGGGGGCCATCAGGACAAGGGAAGGATTTCCTTAAAACTCGTTAAAAGAACTTTACCTTCGTCAGACATTTATGAATTCCTTGATCTTGTTTTTCTTCTGCTCGTTTTCTTGACATTAGAAATAGCTACAGCTCCCCCCCCCCCCCCCACGGCATTTCTCCTGCTCTCTCTCTCTCTCTCTCTCTCTCTCTCTCTCTCGTCGCCGGCTGGCTCAGATTCATTTCCTCGGCCATCTCCGAAGCTTCCCTCGCTGGGTCTCCAGTGTGGAATGGCTTAGGGGGGCTGGAGGCGGGAGGGAGGCGGAGGAGGAGGAGGAGGAGGAGGAGGAGGAGGAGGTGGCTCAAGGACAGGAGGAGGGCGTTCTCTCTGTCTGGTGCCTCTCGTGTTTTAACTTTTGCCATTAGTCTCTATCTCATTTCTCTCTCTCTCTCTCTCTCTCTCTCTCTCTCTCTCTCTCTCTCTCTCTCTCTCTCTCTCTCTCTCTCTCTCTCACACACACACACACACACACACACACACACACACACACACACGCGAGCCCGGCGTCCCACAAAGCGATGCCCGGAGGAGCGCACACAAATATTTGTGTCACGTTCGTGAAGTGCAGGTAATTAGTCTGTAGTCCAGGCCCAGGTGTAATACATGCTTAATTACACCCCGGCCGGAAAACAGGAGCAAAATAGGAATAATTGATCAGCGTGTTTGTGTACACACACACACACACACACACACACACACACACACACACACACACACACAGGCACATGGGACCCCTAGCGACGCCTCACACTATGTTTCACAATGTTTCAAAAAGTTTTGCTGTCATGAATTTATATTGGTCAGTCTGTCTGCCTCTGTCTGTCTGTGTGTCTGTGTCTGTGTCTGGGAATGTTTGTGTTTCTTTGTTCGTAGATCCGTCAGTCGTCTGTGTCTGAGTGTCGATTTCTTTCTCTGTATCATCAGTCTGTGTCTACATGTCTACCGTCTACATGTCTACCACTCTTTTTCTGCATATCTCCCAGTCTGTGTCTACATATCTACCAGTTTGTGTGTACAAGCTTACCAGTCTGTCTACATATCTACCAGTCTGTTCTACATATCTATCAGTCTGTGTCTACATATCTATCAGTCTGTGTCTACATATCTATCAGTCTGTGTCTACATATCTATCAGTCTGTGTCTACATATCTATATAAATGTTTATCAGCCCATCTGTTCTCTGCCTCTCTCTCCCAATCTCCATCGGGAGGGATAGTAATGGCTGGCTCCACAGCAGTGAGCCGACACTTCAGTGGCTGTCAAGTGTTACTCCTTTGGCCCAGGTAGCTGGCTTACAAGCCACAAACACACAGCCACTCCATCCCCTCACACAGAACGTTTGACACCACGTCATTCATCACCTCCGTGTTTCTAGTAGTAGTTAGCATTGCTGACCCATGACGCGTTCACGGGCCGCCCAGGGGTCGAGCGCATGGGTTCGAATCCCGGTTGTAGCAGTCGGTCGGTCCACAGTCAACCCAGCTGTTCATCCTCCCCATAGGGGTTGGTCGATAAAATGGCTACCTGGCTCAGGTTAGGATGTTTGTGTATAACGTAAATGAGACGGCCTTAATGAGGGCGTTGAGTTGCCCGTGCCGACTCAGCTGACGTGAGAAAGATGTTGTTCGTAATTCGAGACTTTTCTTGCGATGAACACCACGCGCTTGCCCTGCCTTTGGGCCAAAACCTCGTCACAAGTAGTCTCTCTCTCTCTCTCTCTCTCTCTCTCTCTCTCTCTCTCTCTCTCTCTCTCTCTCTCTCTCTCTCTCTCTTATGTATATATATATATATATATATATATATATATATATATATATATATATATATATATATATATATACCAAATGGCGTCCTAGCTTCGTCTCTTCGATGTATACCAACTGACTTAAATTTCTCTCTTGTGTCTCCCCTGATGATGTGATTATTTCACGAAAGTGCACTTGGGAACTTACCGTGTTTCATTTTCCCCGCGGACTCATAGGAATATCTTGATCACGCGCAAAATTGTCATCCTTTCCAACATATATATATATATATATATATATATATATATATATATATATATATATATATATATATATATATATATATATATATATATATATATACACACACACACACACACACACAAACACAACGGAAGCCGGAGACCACCAGCTAAAACGAAGCCCCTTTCTCTTTACTCTTCACATTGCTTGCTTATGCCCACTGACAGCACGTCAGCCCCACAAATACTCCATCGGTCCAAATCATATTTTTTTCTTATTCAGCGCACGCCTCTCACCCTCCTGAATATTCAGATCTTGAATACCCTCCCAAAGCCTCCTTCATTGCTTCCTTCCATCTCCCTAACTGGGTCTTCCCCTCTTCCCCACCCCCTTCCCGACACACACACACACATCCTTCTCCGTCAGTCGCTCGTCTCTCTGGGGGGGAGGGGGGGGAGAGATAGCGCTTATCGTTCTCTCTCTCTCTCTCTCTCTCTCTCTCTCTCTCTCTCTCTCTCTCTCTCTCTCTCTCTCTCTCTCTCCTGTGAGGCAGAGCCATATTGGTTTTGCCCGAAGTTCCTCCCTCCCTCTTCTTCCCAGAGACGTCGGCTCTGCATAAAGTCCTTCATTTAAGGGGCTGATGAACCTTGTACTTGTGGGTGGGACGGGCGAATTATGATAATAATACCTCAAACGCCAAATTTTTTGTTGTTATCAAAGTCTTTCTCTTCATGTAGGGATGTTTATGGGGTTAATAGAGGGGTTGTGGGTTGTAGGACAGACTTTAATGTATTCGATCGCGTATGTTGGTCGTAACAAGTGACCCCATTAAATATATATTATCCATTATGTCTCCCTTACTTCAAACTTGCGCTATCTAGTTTCCCCATTAGGGAAAATAAGACTGGAGACTCGACGAGTAAAGTGGCCCATGCCAGAGTTGACATCACAGCGTACTATTATATTTGCAAGGTAATTGCCATGAAGCACACAAGATGGGTCAAGACTCGCCCGGGTCCATAATGACGCCAAGAAGGAGGGGTTAGTTTCCGGAGGTCGCCAGACGAGAAACCTTTTTTTTTCTCTTGTTTTTTTTTTTTTTGGAAAGATCGGATACGGAGTTTACATCTCTGTTGACAGAGGTCCCTCTGGTGAGCGTGCCGTTAGCAGAGAGATAACGAGATATGCCGTTGTTGACTGCGGCTTAGTGGTATGATGGAAAAGACGAGAAAATTCTTCATAGAATGTTGCAACGCCAGGGGTTTATTATAGTTGCCATATCTCGCTAGATGAGAAACTTAAAAAAACCCATTAATAAGCTGTTTACATAACAATTTTCCTAAATTGATAAGGTCGCAAAGTTTGGATCAGAGACAATGGTAATGCGATCCCGGGTCAGCCGTGGAAGGTATGGCATGGAAAAGTTGTTAAGACCAGTAATGGGTAGAGAGGCGTCAGAAGAAGCCAAGTTTTTTAGAATAAGTTGCCAAAATGTGACGCCACGTCTTGGCGTCAGGGAAACACAAGTTGACCCCCAGGTCAGCCAAGAATTTTATCCATGGTTTGATATTATGTCTTTAGTTAACGACCGTCAAGGTATCAGTTGCCATATACCACTAGTATTAATGATAATAATGAATTCAGACCGTACTGTAGATATGCCAAATGTCACAACCTGCGAAACTTCATGAGGAAAGAAATAAATATAGTCTTTATTTTGGACTTAAACATTCTCGCAGAAGAATCAGATCTTATGAACTTATACATTTATGAGAAACAACTCAATACATCCTACTCAATTGCCACAGGATACCACAAGTGGTGATCTATGTATAGATAGAGGCTGGGAGGTGAGGTGGAGGTGGTTGTGGATGTGTGGTTGGTTGAACATGATGGTGTGAGAGCGGGTGGAATAGGGATAAGCTGGAGGCAGTGGAGTGTCTCAGGTCTCTAGGAAGTGGACGTGACGTGCGATGGCACCATGTGGAGTGCGGCATAGGCTGTGTGGGGGAGAAGGCAGAGGCTACCATGTGGAGTGTGGGGCATAGGGGGGTGTGTGGGGAAAGGCATGGAAAGGGGTTGGACGTTGGATGGAGTGAGATGGTTTGGGTTGGTCGTGTACATAATGGGTGTCATAAGAGAGAGGAGGTAGTTAGCTCATTCGTAATGAGGTGGGTTTTAAGGTGTGCCCAAGTCGAGTACGTGGTCATGATGAGCGACGCAGGACTTCAGATGATGTTTGTGTCCACAGTGTGGGAGGGGGAGAGAGGGAGGCAATGGCAGATTGTGGTATACGGGGGGCGACGTGTTCCCTCTTCGCTTAACCAGGGCTAATACGAAGCAGTCAAGATTAACCATACGGTGGAGACTTGGCTGTGGACGGTATGCTGTGGTTCCGGTGCATCGTACATGACAGGTACAGAGCCGGCGGTGTGTGTGTGTGTGTGTGTGTGTGTGTGTGTGTGTGTGGGCGAATAAGGCCATTGTTCGCTTGTTCCCGATGCTGCCTCGCCAGGACGTGAGAGGCAGTTATGAAACAAAGGAACACCTCCCCTCATGTTGCATGAAGGCAGGTGTTAGGTAGTGACAGCCATGCCAATGTTTCCTCCTCCTCCTCCTTCTTCTCTTCCTCCTCCTCTTCCTCCTCCTCCTCCTCCTGTGATACAACACCACCTGAATTCTGGCGTCATCTACCGTAGGTTGTGACGAAAGGAACAAATGGAAGATCGTACTTTTTTCTAATAAAAAAGACAGAAAAAAAAAAAACTGGTATTTTCCACCTCTCTGGTCTATAAATAACGTCATCAAACGATGAATATCCACACGGGGGAAAAAAAATGTATTGATGAAATTGTAGTGGAGGGAGAGGACAGGGTATGAGGGGCTGGGCCGGCCATGATGTGGGGTGTCCCACCCCGCGGCCGGCTTCCCACGGAGGGGTGATTGTGGGAAGTGATAGAGCTTGGGTGATGTGTGGGCGGGGGTGTGGTGTGGGCGGGGTGTGGGGTGGGCGGGGTGTGGGGTGGAGATGATGGGTGGAATGTGGTGTGGGGACGATGGGCGGGATGTGGTGTGGAGACGATGGGCGGGATGTGGTGTGGGGATGTTGGGCGGGATGTGGTGTGGGGTTGATGGGCGGGATGTGGTGTGGGGATGATGGATTGGGGTGTAGTGTGGGCGGGGTGTGTGGTGTTGGGGTGGTGTGTAGTGTGGGGGTGGTACATATGCAGGCCAGGTAACAGAAGACGTGATGGTCTGTACATAAGGTTTACCTGCTGGAGGATAGATGTGATGCTTTGATTTCCTTATCTATCTAGATGGAGACAGGACAGTACAGCAGGAGGTTCCTCCCCCACCCACCACTATAGATGGAGACTGGACAGTACAGCAGAAGGCTCCTCCCCCAGCCACCACTTTAGATGGAGACAGGACAGTACAGCAGAAGGCTCCTCCCCCACCCACCACTATAGATGGAGACTGGACAGTACAGCAGAAGGCTTCTCCTCCCACCCACCACTCCCTCGGGCACATCAGCCAGCAGGGGGAATAACAATGAAGGGGCTATATCATACCGAGAGAGGAGTATACCTACATTGAAACTCTATTAGAATGGATGAATGGAAGGTATATTCTGATAGGGTTTCAACAGCCGGTCCCTCTAAGGGAAGAATGACTTGGGCGTATATTCTTTAAGTGAAAAAGAAAAAACGAAATGTGAAATCCGTGTCGTCGTTTTAGAAAAAGGTTCGTCAACGACCGTATGCTTATTATGTACTGATGAATCACATCGTTAGAGTAATTGCTCCGTTGTGGTATCACATTAACTGGCAGTATCTCTCGGCAGCGTGACCCACTGGTCTGTGTCTCTGCTGCTGAAGAAACTTCTGCTGTTACTATGATTACATTTCCTTACCTGAAACTTGACTCTCTTATTTCTTGTGGATATAATATCTGTATGTCATGAATGGAAATAGGAAATGATTACATTTTCGAAACTCTTTTAGTATTTTGAATACTGTTCGACCTCCTCGGAATTTTTTTTTTTTTTTTTTTTTTTTTTTTTTTTTTTTTTTGAGAGAGAGAGAGAGAGAGAGAGAGAGAGAGAGAGAGAGAGAGAGAGAGAGAGAGAGAAATTTGATTCAAATCTTTTGTTACTTGATGGCAGACTTTGGTCATGTTGTTCTTCTCTGTATTCGTTCTCGTTTCTCTTTTGATTACCTCTAGTGTGGAGGACGGAGCAGTACTTGTGATATGACTGGTCGTGTAAGATGTAAGGACTTTTGTCTTTCCTTGTGTCCTTCGTATTTGTAGACATGATATTAAGCATTGTGTTTGGTGTACCATGAAGTGTAGTTTGGAATATATTCATCCATTACTGATTACCACACCAGGGCCTTTCTCTGCGTCTTCAAGAGATGGCTTGCTTGAGTTTACACATTACTTACCATTTCATTTTTGTGGTGGTGTTGGTGGTGGTCCGGGAGCGATGGGGGGGGGGGGGGGGTTGTTGGAGAGGGGATAGTGAGGGATGGCGATGGGGCGTGGATGTTGGAGAAGGGATTGTGTGGGTGTGGATGATGGAAAAGGGGTGGCGATGGGGCGTGGATGTTGGAGAAGGGGTGGCGATGGGGCGTGCGTGGATGATGGAGAAGGGATAGTGTGGGGTGGCGATGGGGCGGGGATGTTAGAGGAGGGATAGTCAGGAGTGGCAATGGGACGTGGATGTTGGAGAAGGAGTGGCGATGGGGCGTGCGTGGATGATGGAAAAGGGATAGTGTGGGGTGGCGATGGGGCGTGGATGTTGGAGAAGGGGTGGCGATGGGGCGTGGATGCTGGAGATGGGATAGTTTAAGAGTGGTAGGATTGAAGGTCATTTGTAGTTAGGTTGTTTATAAACATGAGGCCTATCGCCTGTCAGGGTCATTAAGGTGTTACACTCACCAAAACCCCCCCCCCCCGATGAATCGTGAACATCTCCTCCAGATCATGAGACAGCTAATTCCACGAGCACATACGATCAACCAGGCGAGGTAGACCATCCGAGATCATTTTATGCTAGCGTTAGTTCCCTTGCTGAGCATTTTCCATCATGGTTAGCCCTGCGACCTCCTTTTCAATTTTCGTATTTACGGCCATAATCATACAGAGCCAAACCGGTGCAGTGGGTTGTTTTTACGTAAAGCTTAAAGAACCTTACAAGAACTCTTCATTTTCTGTGGAGGCGAGCCCTGCGGGAGGGAGGGAGGGAGGGGTCACTTTGATATTCTGGCGGGCAGACTTGGTATTTGCTCCCTGAGCCGGGGCCTTTGGAGCCGCTCGGGGACTAGCGAGGCACACGGCTGTCTCCCGTATTGGCTTCACGCTCGTAAAACTCGAGACAGAAAATCATACTGCATAAGAAAACCTGTCGAGTGTGTGTATATATATATATATATATATATATATATATATATATATATATATATATATATATATATATATATATATATATATATATATTTTTTTTTTTTTTTTTTTTCTATACTTTGTCGCTGTCTCCCGCGTTTGCGAGGTAGCGCAAGGAAACAGACAAAAGAAATGGCCCAACCCGCCCCCCATACACATGTACATACACACGTCCACACACGCAAACATACATACCTACACAGCTTTCCATGGTTTACCCCAGACGCTTCACATGCCTTGATTCAATCCACTGACAGCACGTCAACCCCTGTATACCACATCGCTCCAATTCACTCTATTCCTTGCCCTCCTTTCACCCTCCTGCATGTTCAGGCCCCGATCACACAAAATCTTTTTCACTCCATCTTTCCACCTCCAATTTGGTCTCCCTCTTCTCCTCGTTCCCTCCACCTCCGACACATATATCCTCTTGGTCAATCTTTCCTCACTCATTCTCTCCATGTGCCCAAACCACTTCAAAACACCCTCTTCTGCTCTCTCAACCACGCTCTTTTTATTTCCACACATCTCTCTTACCCTTACGTTACTCACTCGATCAAACCACCTCACACCACACATTGTCCTCAAACATCTCATTTCCAGCACATCCATCCTCCTGCGCACAACTCTATCCATAGCCCACGCCTCGCAACCATACAACATTGTTGGAGCCACTATTCCTTCAAACATACCCATTTTTGCTTTCCGAGATAATGTTCTCGACTTCCACACATTCTTCAAGGCCCCCAGAATTTTCGCCCCCTCCCCCACCCTATATATATATATATGTGTGTGTGTGTGTATGTGTGTGTGTGTGTGTTAGAAAAGAACACAATTTTGTGCGTGATCAAGATATTCCTATGAGTCCACGGGGAAAATGAAACACGAAAAGTTCCCAAGTGGACAATCACATGTTTACCAAATGGCGTCCTAGCTTCGTCTCTTCGATGTATATCAACTGACTGTTATATTTCTCTCTTGTGTCTCCCCTGATGATGTGATTATTACACGAAAGTGCACTTGGGAATTTTTCGTGTTTCATTTTCCCCGTGGACTCATAGGGATATATATATATATATATATACTTCCCAACCTGCTATGTCGGCTGCCATGAAAGGAAATATATATATATATTCATATACTTCAAAATTGTGACGCTCACCTTTTCAATTTTGGCACCGCTGAAATGACAGTAATCTTTTCATGCCGGATTATTTTTTTTTTTTTTCATAACAGTTTCATGCGGTAATATAAACCTGAAATATATAT